>NW_026988874.1:0-63766 GCF_030222135.1 Aotus nancymaae
CATATGGAAGAAACGGCAGAAAGCACAGGGAAATATCTGCTTCTAAATCCAAAACGCAGCTATCTAACAGAACGGTTGTCAATGTGTGCACTCAACTTCCAGAGTTAAACCCGTGTGTGGATTCAGCAGTCTGCAAACACTTTCTCTGCAGAGTCCCAAAACAGGCGTTTTCAGCCCATTACCGGCATATGGAAGAAACGGCAGTAAGCACAGGGAAATATCTGCTTCTAAATCCAAAACGCAGCTATCTAACAGAACGGTTGTCAATGTGTGCACTCAACTTCCAGAGTTAAACCCGTGTGTGGATTCAGCAGTCTGCAAACACTTTCTCTGCAGAGTCCCAAAACAGGCGTTTTCAGCCCATTACCGGCATATGGAAGAAACGGCAGTAAGCACAGGGAAATATCTGCTTCTAAATCCAAAACGCAGCTATCTAACAGAACGGTTGTCAATGTGTGCACTCAACTTCCAGAGTTAAACCCTTGTGTGGATTCAGGAGTCTGCAAACACTTTCTCTGCAGAGTCCCAAAACAGGCGTTTTCAGACCATTACTGGCATATGGATGAAACGGCAGTAAGCACAGGGAAATATCTGCTTCTAAATCCAAAACGCAGCTATCTAACAGAACGGTTGTCAATGTGTGCACTCAACTTCCAGAGTTAAACCCGTGTGTGGATTCAGCAGTCTGCAAACACTTTCTCTGCAGAGTCCCAAAACAGGCGTTTTCAGCCCATTACCGGCATATGGAAGAAACGGCAGTAAGCACAGGGAAATATCTGCTTCTAAATCCAAAAAGCAGCTATCTAACAGAACGGTTGTCAATGTGTGCACTCAACTTCCAGAGTTAAACCCGTGTGTGGATTCAGCAGTCTGCAAACATCTTCTCTGCAGAGTCCCAAAACAGGCGTTTTCAGCCCATTACCGGCATATGGAAGAAACGGCAGTAAGCACAGGGAAATACCTGCTTCTAAATCCAAAACGCAGCTATCTAACAGAACGGTTGTCAATGTGTGCACTCAACTTCCAGAGTTAAACCGGTGTGTGGATTCAGCGGTCTGCAAACACTTTCTCTGCAGAGTCCCCAAACAGGCGTTTTCAGCCCTTTACCGGCATATGGAAGAAACAGCAGTAAGCACAGGGAAATATCTGCTTCTAAATCCAAAACGCAGCTATCTAACAGAACGGTTGTCAATGTGTGCACTCAACTTCCAGAGTTAAACCCGTGTGTGGATTCAGCAGTCTGCAAACACTTTCTCTGCAGAGTCCCAAAACAGGCGTTTTCAGCCCATTACCGGCATATGGAAGAAACAGCAGTAAGCACAGGGAAATATCTGCTTCTAAATCCAAAACGCAGCTATCTAACAGAACAGTTGTCAATGTGTGCACTCAACTTCCAGAGTTAAACCCGTGTGTGGATTCAGCAGTCTGCAAACACTTTCTCTGCAGAGTCCCAAAACAGGCGTTTTCAGACCATTACTGGCATATGGAAGAAACAGCAGTAAGCCCAGGGAAATATCTGCTTCTAAATCCAAAACGCAGCTATCTAACAGAACGGTTGTCAATGTGTGCACTCAACTTCCAGAGTTAAACCCGTGTGTGGATTCAGCAGTCTGCAAACCCTTTCTCTGCAGAGTCCCAAAACAGGCGTTTTCAGCCCATTACCGGCATATGGAAGAAACAGCAGTAAGCACAGGGAAATATCTGCTTCTAAATCCAAAAAGCAGCTATCTAACAGAACGGTTGTCAATGTGTGCACTCAACTTCCAGAGTTAAACCCGTGTGTGGATTCAGCAGTCTGCAAACACTTTCTCTGCAGAGTCCCAAAACAGGCGTTTTCAGCCCTTTACCGGCATATGGAAGAAACAGCAGTAAGCACAGGGAAATATCTGCTTCTAAATCCAAAACGCAGCTATCTAACAGAACGGTTGTCAATGTGTGCACTCAACTTCCAGAGTTAAACCCGTGTGTGGATTCAGCAGTCTGCAAACACTTTCTCTGCAGAGTCCCAAAACAGGCGTTTTCAGCCCTTTACCGGCATATGGAAGAAACAGCAGTAACCCCAGGGAAATATCTGCTTCTAAATCCAAAACGCAGCTATCTAACAGAACGGTTGTCAATGTGTGCACTCAACTTCCAGAGTTAAACCCGTGTGTGGATTCAGCAGTCTGCAAACACTTTCTCTGCAGAGTCCCAAAACAGGCGTTTTCAGCCCATTACCGGCATATGGAAGAAACAGCAGTAAGCACAGGGAAATATCTGCTTCTAAATCCAAAACGCAGCTATCTAACAGAACGGTTGTCAATGTGTGCACTCAACTTCCAGAGTTAAACCCGTGTGTGGATTCAGCAGTCTGCAAACATCTTCTCTGCAGATTCCCAAAACAGGCGTTTTCAGCCCATTACCGGCATATGGAAGAAACGGCAGTAAGCACAGGGAAATATCTGCTTCTAAATCCAAAACGCAGCTATCTAACAGAACGGTTGTCAATGTGTGCACTCAACTTCCAGAGTTAAACCCGTGTGTGGATTCAGCAGTCTGCAAACACTTTCTCTGCAGAGTCCCAAAACAGGCGTTTTCAGCCCATTACCGGCATATGGAAGAAACGGCAGTAAGCACAGGGAAATATCTGCTTCTAAATCCAAAACGCAGCTATCTAACAGAACGGTTGTCAATGTGTGCACTCAACTTCCAGAGTTAAACCCGTGTGTGGATTCAGCAGTCTGCAAACATCTTCTCTGCAGAGTCCCAAAACAGGCGTTTTCAGCCCATTAGCGGCATATGGAAGAAACGGCAGTAAGCACAGGGAAATATCTGCTTCTAAATCCAAAACGCAGCTATCTAACAGAACGGTTGTCAATGTGTGCACTCAACTTCCAGAGTTAAACCCGTGTGTGGATTCAGCAGTCTGCAAACACTTTCTCTGCAGAGTCGCAAAACAGGCGTTTTCAGCCCATTACCGGCATATGGAAGAAACAGCAGTAAGCACAGGGAAATATCTGCTTCTAAATCCAAAACGCAGCTATCTAACAGAACGGTTGTCAATGTGTGCACTCAACTTCCAGAGATAAACCCGTGTGTGGATTCAGCAGTCTGCAAACACTTTCTCTGCAGAGTCCCAAAACAGGCGTTTTCAGGCCATTACCGGCATATGGAAGAAACAGCAGTAAGCACAGGGAAATATCTGCTTCTAAATCCAAAACGCAGCTATCTAATAGAACGGTTGTCAATGTGTGCACTCAACTTCCAGAGTTAAACCGGTGTGTGGATTCAGCAGTCTGCAAACACTTTCTCTGCAGAGTCCCCAAACAGGCGTTTTCAGCCCATTACCGGCATATGGAAGAAACAGCAGTAAGCACAGGGAAATATCTGCTTCTAAATCCAAAACGCAGCTATCTAACAGAACGGTTGTCAATGTGTGCACTCAACTTCCAGAGTTAAACCCGTGTGTGGATTCAGCAGTCTGCAAACACTTTCTCTGCAGAGTCCCAAAACAGGCGTTTTCAGCCCATTACCGGCATATGGAAGAAACAGCAGTAAGCACAGGGAAATATCTGCTTCTAAATCCAAAACGCAGCTATCTAACAGAACAGTTGTCAACGTGTGCACTCAACTTCCAGAGTTAAACCCTTGTGTGGATTCAGGAGTCTGCAAACACTTTCTCTGCAGAGTCCCAAAACAGGCGTTTTCAGACCATTACTGGCATATGGAAGAAACAGCAGTAAGCCCAGGGAAATATCTGCTTCTAAATCCAAAACGCAGCTATCTAACAGAACGGTTGTCAATGTGTGCACTCAACTTCCAGAGTTAAACCCGTGTGTGGATTCAGCAGTCTGCAAACACTTTCTCTGCAGAGTCCCAAAACAGGCGTTTTCAGCCCATTACCGGCATATGGAAGAAACAGCAGTAAGCACAGGGAAATATCTGCTTCTAAATCCAAAAAGCAGCTATCTAACAGAACGGTTGTCAATGTGTGCACTCAACTTCCAGAGTTAAACCCGTGTGTGGATTCAGCAGTCTGCAAACACTTTCTCTGCAGAGTCCCAAAACAGGCGTTTTCAGCCCTTTACCGGCATATGGAAGAAACAGCAGTAAGCACAGGGAAATATCTGCTTCTAAATCCAAAACGCAGCTATCTAACAGAACGGTTGTCAATGTGTGCACTCAACTTCCAGAGTTAAACCCGTGTGTGGATTCAGCAGTCTGCAAACCCTTTCTCTGCAGAGTCCCAAAACAGGCGTTTTCAGCCCATTACCGGCATATGGAAGAAACAGCAGTAAGCACAGGGAAATATCTGCTTCTAAATCCAAAACGCAGCTATCTAACAGAACGGTTGTCAATGTGTGCACTCAACTTCCAGAGTTAAACCCGTGTGTGGATTCAGCAGTCTGCAAACACTTTCTCTGCAGAGTCCCAAAACAGGCGTTTTCAGCCCATTACCGGCATATGGAAGAAACAGCAGTAAGCACAGGGAAATATCTGCTTCTAAATCCAAAACGCAGCTATCTAACAGAACGGTTGTCAATGTGTGCACTCAACTTCCAGAGTTAAACCCGTGTGTGGATTCAGCAGTCTGCAAACATCTTCTCTGCAGATTCCCAAAACAGGCGTTTTCAGCCCATTACCGGCATATGGAAGAAACGGCAGTAAGCACAGGGAAATATCTGCTTCTAAATCCAAAACCAGCTATCTAACAGAACGGTTGTCAATGTGTGCACTCAACTTCCAGAGTTAAACCCGTGTGTGGATTCAGCAGTCTGCAAACATCTTCTCTGCAGAGTCCCAAAACAGGCGTTTTCAGCCCATTACCGGCATATGGAAGAAACGGCAGTAAGCACAGGGAAATAACTGCTTCTAAATCCAAAACGCAGCTATCTAACAGAACGGTTGTCAATGTGTGCACTCAACTTCCAGAGTTAAACCCGTGTGTGGATTCAGCAGTCTGCAAACACTTTCTCTGCAGAGTCCCAAAACAGGCGTTTTCAGCCCATTACCGGCATATGGAAGAAACAGCAGTAAGCACAGGGAAATATCTGCTTCTAAATCCAAAAAGCAGCTATCTAACAGAACGGTTGTCAATGTGTGCACTCAACTTCCAGAGTTAAACCCGTGTGTGGATTCAGCAGTCTGCAACATTTTCTCTGCGGAGTCCCAAAACAGGCGTTTTCAGCCCTTTACCGGCATGTGGAAGAAACAGCAGTAACCCCAGGGAAATATATGCTTCTAAATCCAAAACGCAGCTATCTAACAGAACGGTTGTCAATGTGTGCACTCAACGTCCAGAGTTAAACCCGTGTGTGGATTCAGCAGTCTGCAAACACTTTCTCTGCAGAGTCCCAAAACAGGCGTTTTCAGCCCATTACCGGCATATGGAAGAAACGGCAGTAAGCACAGGGAAATATCTGCTTCTAAATCCAAAACACAGCTATCTAACAGAACGGTTGTCAATGTGTGCACTCAACTTCCAGAGTTAAACCCGTGTGTGGATTCAGCAGTCTGCAAACACTTTCTCTGCAGAGTCCCAAAACAGGCGTTTTCAGCCCATTACCGGCATATGGAAGAAACAGCAGTAAGCACAGGGAAATATCTGCTTCTAAATCCAAAACGCAGCTATCTAACAGAACAGTTGTCAATGTGTGCACTCAACTTCCAGAGTTAAACCCTTGTGTGGATTCAGGAGTCTGCAAACACTTTCTCTGCAGAGTCCCAAAACAGGCGTTTTCAGACCATTACTGGCATATGGAAGAAACAGCAGTAAGCCCAGGGAAATATCTGCTTCTAAATCCAAAACGCAGCTATCTAACAGAACGGTTGTCAATGTGTGCACTCAACTTCCAGAGTTAAACCCGTGTGTGGATTCAGCAGTCTGCAAACACTTTCTCTGCAGAGTCCCAAAACAGGCGTTTTCAGCCCATTACCGGCATATGGAAGAAACAGCAGTAAGCACAGGGAAATATCTGCTTCTAAATCCAAAAAGCAGCTCTCTAACAGAACGGTTGTCAATGTGTGCACTCAACTTCCAGAGTTAAACCCGTGTGTGGATTCAGCAGTCTGCAAACACTTTCTCTGCAGAGTCCCAAAACAGGCGTTTTCAGCCCTTTACCGGCATATGGAAGAAACAGCAGTAAGCACAGGGAAATATCTGCTTCTAAATCCAAAACGCAGCTATCTAACAGAACGGTTGTCAATGTGCGCACTCAACTTCCAGAGTTAAACCCGTGTGTGGATTCAGCAGTCTGCAAACACTTTCTCTGCAGAGTCCCAAAACAGGCGTTTTCAGCCCTTTACCGGCATATGGAAGAAACAGCAGTAACCCCAGGGAAATATCTGCTTCTAAATCCAAAACGCAGCTATCTAACAGAACGGTTGTCAATGTGTGCACTCAACTTCCAGAGTTAAACCCGTGTGTGGATTCAGCAGTCTGCAAACACTTTCTCTGCAGAGTCCCAAAACAGGCGTTTTCAGCCCATTACCGGCATATGGAAGAAACAGCAGTAAGCACAGGGAAATATCTGCTTCTAAATCCAAAACGCAGCTATCTAACAGAACGGTTGTCAATGTGTGCACTCAACTTCCAGAGTTAAACCCGTGTGTGGATTCAGCAGTCTGCAAACATCTTCTCTGCAGATTCCCAAAACAGGCGTTTTCAGCCCATTACCGGCATATGGAAGAAACGGCAGTAAGCACAGGGAAATATCTGCTTCTAAATCCAAAACGCAGCTATCTAACAGAACGGTTGTCAATGTGTGCACTCAACTTCCAGAGTTAAACCCGTGTGTGGATTCAGCAGTCTGCAAACACTTTCTCTGCAGAGTCCCAAAACAGGCGTTTTCAGCCCATTACCGGCATATGGAAGAAACGGCAGTAAGCACAGGGAAATATCTGCTTCTAAATCCAAAACGCAGCTATCTAACAGAACGGTTGTCAATGTGTGCACTCAACTTCCAGAGTTAAACCCGTGTGTGGATTCAGCAGTCTGCAAACACTTTCTCTGCAGAGTCCCAAAACAGGCGTTTTCAGCCCATTACCGGCATATGGAAGAAACAGCAGTAAGCACAGGGAAATATCTGCTTCTAAATCCAAAACGCAGCTATCTAACAGAACGGTTGTCAATGTGTGCACTCAACTTCCAGAGTTAAACCCGTGTGTGGATTCAGCAGTCTGCAAACACTTTCTCTGCAGAGTCCCAAAACAGGCGTTTTCAGCCCATTACCGGCATATGGAAGAAACAGCAGTAAGCACAGGGAAATATCTGCTTCTAAATCCAAAACGCAGCTATCTAACAGAACGGTTGTCAATGTGTGCACTCAACTTCCAGAGTTAAACCCGTGTGTGGATTCAGCAGTCTGCAAACACTTTCTCTGCAGAGTCCCAAAACAGGCGTTTTCAGCCCATTACCGGCATATGGAAGAAACGGCAGTAAGCACAGGGAAATATCTGCTTCTAAATCCAAAACGCAGCTATCTAACAGAACGGTTGTCAATGTGTGCACTCAACTTCCAGAGTTAAACCAGTGTGTGGATTCAGCAGTCTGCAAACCCTTTCTCTGCAGAGTCCCAAAACAGGCGTTTTCAGCCCATTACCGGCATATGGAAGAAACGGCAGTAAGCACAGGGAAATATCTGCTTCTAAATCCAAAACGCAGCTATCTAACAGAACGGTTGTCAATGTGTGCACTCAACTTCCAGAGTTAAACCCTTGTGTGGATTCAGGAGTCTGCAAACACTTTCTCTGCAGAGTCCCAAAACAGGCGTTTTCACACCATTACTGGCATATGGAAGAAACAGCAGTAAGCCCAGGGAAATATCTGCTTCTAAATCCAAAACGCAGCTATCTAACAGAACGGTTGTCAATGTGTGCATTCAACTTCCAGAGTTAAACCCGTGTGTGGATTCAGCAGTCTGCAAACACTTTCTCTGCAGAGTCCCAAAACAGGCGTTTTCAGCCCATTACCGGCATATGGAAGAAACAGCAGTAAGCACAGGGAAATATCTGCTTCTAAATCCAAAAAGCAGCTATCTAACAGAACGGTTGTCAATGTGTGCACTCAACTTCCAGAGTTAAACCCGTGTGTGGATTCAGCAGTCTGCAAACACTTTCTCTGCCGAGTCCCAAAACAGGCGTTTTCAGCCCTTTACCGGCATATGGAAGAAACAGCAGTAACCCCAGGGAAATATCTGCTTCTAAATCCAAAACGCAGCTATCTAACAGAACGGTTGTCAATGTGTGCACTCAACTTCCAGAGTTAAACCCGTGTGTGGATTCAGCAGTCTGCAAACACTTTCTCTGCAGAGTCCCAAAACAGGCGTTTTCAGCCCATTACCGGCATATGGAACAAACAGCAGTAAGCACAGGGAAATATCTGCTTCTAAATCCAAAACGCAGCTATCTAACAGAACGGTTGTCAATGTGTGCACTCAACTTCCAGAGTTAAACCCGTGTGTGGATTCAGCAGTCTGCAACACTTTCTCTGCAGAGTCCCAAAACAGGCGTTTTCAGCCCATTACCGGCATATGGAAGAAACAGCAGTAAGCACAGGGAAATATCTGCTTCTAAATCCAAAACGCAGCTATCTAACAGAACGGTTGTCAATGTGTGCACTCAACTTCCAGAGTTAAACCCGTGTGTGGATTCAGCAGTCTGCAAACATCTTCTCTGCAGAGTCCCAAAACAGGCGTTTTCAGCCCATTACCGGCATATGGAAGAAACGGCAGTAAGCACAGGGAAATATCTGCTTCTAAATCCAAAACGCAGCTATCTAACAGAACGGTTGTCAATGTGTGCACTCAACTTCCAGAGTTAAACCCGTGTGTGGATTCAGCAGTCTGCAAACACTTTCTCTGCAGAGTCCCAAAACAGGCGTTTTCAGCCCATTACCGGCATATGGAAGAAACGGCAGTAAGCACAGGGAAATATCTGCTTCTAAATCCAAAACGCAGCTATCTAACAGAACGGTTGTCAATGTGTGCACTCAACTTCCAGAGTTAAACCCGTGTGTGGATTCAGCAGTCTGCAAACACTTTCTCTGCAGAGTCCCAAAACAGGCGTTTTCAGCCCATTACCGGCATATGGAAGAAACAGCAGTAAGCACAGGGAAATATCTGCTTCTAAATCCAAAACGCAGCTATCTAACAGAACGGTTGTCAATGTGTGCACTCAACTTCCAGAGTTAAACCCGTGTGTGGATTCAGCAGTCTGCAAACACTTTCTCTGCAGAGTCCCAAAACAGGCGTTTTCAGCCCTTTACCGGCATATGGAAGAAACAGCAGTAAGCACAGGGAAATATCTGCTTCTAAATCCAAAACGCAGCTATCTAACAGAACGGTTGTCAATGTGTGCACTCAACTTCCAGAGTTAAACCCGTGTGTGGATTCAGCAGTCTGCAAACCCTTTCTCTGCAGAGTCCCAAAACAGGCGTTTTCAGCCCTTTACCGGCATATGGAAGAAACAGCAGTAAGCACAGGGAAATATCTGCTTCTAAATCCAAAACGCAGCTATCTAACAGAACGGTTGTCAATGTGTGCACTCAACTTCCAGAGTTAAACCCGTGTGTGGATTCAGCAGTCTGCAAACACTTTCTCTGCAGAGTCCCAAAACAGGCGTTTTCAGCCCATTACCGGCATATGGAAGAAACGGCAGAAAGCACAGGGAAATATCTGCTTCTAAATCCAAAACGCAGCTATCTAACAGAACGGTTGTCAATGTGTGCACTCAACTTCCAGAGTTAAACCCGTGTGTGGATTCAGCAGTCTGCAAACACTTTCTCTGCAGAGTCCCAAAACAGGCGTTTTCAGCCCATTACCGGCATATGGAAGAAACGGCAGTAAGCACAGGGAAATATCTGCTTCTAAATCCAAAACGCAGCTATCTAACAGAACGGTTGTCAATGTGTGCACTCAACTTCCAGAGTTAAACCCGTGTGTGGATTCAGCAGTCTGCAAACACTTTCTCTGCAGAGTCCCAAAACAGGCGTTTTCAGCCCATTACCGGCATATGGAAGAAACAGCAGTAAGCACAGGGAAATATCTGCTTCTAAATCCAAAACGCAGCTATCTAACAGAACGGTTGTCAATGTGTGCACTCAACTTCCAGAGTTAAACCCGTGTGTGGATTCAGCAGTCTGCAAACACTTTCTCTGCAGAGTCCCAAAACAGGCGTTTTCAGCCCATTACCGGCATATGGAAGAAACGGCAGTAAGCACAGGGAAATATCTGCTTCTAAATCCAAAACGCAGCTATCTAACAGAACGGTTGTCAATGTGTGCACTCAACTTCCAGAGTTAAACCCGTGTGTGGATTCAGCAGTCTGCAAACACTTTCTCTGCAGAGTCCCAAAACAGGCGTTTTCAGCCCATTACCGGCATATGGAAGAAACGGCAGTAAGCACAGGGAAATATCTGCTTCTAAATCCAAAACGCAGCTATCTAACAGAACGGTTGTCAATGTGTGCACTCAACTTCCAGAGTTAAACCCTTGTGTGGATTCAGGAGTCTGCAAACACTTTCTCTGCAGAGTCCCAAAACAGGCGTTTTCAGACCATTACTGGCATATGGAAGAAACGGCAGTAAGCACAGGGAAATATCTGCTTCTAAATCCAAAACGCAGCTATCTAACAGAACGGTTGTCAATGTGTGCACTCAACTTCCAGAATTAAACCCGTGTGTGGATTCAGCAGTCTGCAAACACTTTCTCTGCAGAGTCCCAAAACAGGCGTTTTCAGCCCATTACCGGCATATGGAAGAAACAGCAGTAACCCCAGGGAAATATCTGCTTCTAAATCCAAAAAGCAGCTATCTAACAGAACGGTTGTCAATGTGTGCACTCAACTTCCAGAGTTAAACCCGTGTGTGGATTCAGCAGTCTGCAAACACTTTCTCTGCAGAGTCCCAAAACAGGCGTTTTCAGCCCATTACCGGCATATGGAAGAAACGGCAGTAAGCACAGGGAAATATCTGCTTCTAAATCCAAAACGCAGCTATCTAACAGAACGGTTGTCAATGTGTGCACTCAACTTCCAGAGTTAAACCCGTGTGTGGATTCAGCAGTCTGCAAACACTTTCTCTGCAGAGTCGCAAAACAGGCGTTTTCAGCCCATTACCGGCATATGGAAGAAACAGCAGTAAGCACAGGGAAATATCTGCTTCTAAATCCAAAACGCAGCTATCTAACAGAACGGTTGTCAATGTGTGCACTCAACTTCCAGAGTTAAACCCGTGTGTGGATTCAGCAGTCTGCAAACACTTTCTCTGCAGAGTCCCAAAACAGGCGTTTTCAGCCCTTTACCGGCATATGGAAGAAACGGCAGTAAGCACAGGGAAATATCTGCTTCTAAATCCAAAACGCAGCTATCTAACAGAACGGTTGTCAATGTGTGCACTCAACTTCCAGAGTTAAACCGGTGTGTGGATTCAGCGGTCTGCAAACACTTTCTCTGCAGAGTCCCCAAACAGGCGTTTTCAGCCCATTACCGGCATATGGAAGAAACAGCAGTAAGCACAGGGAAATATCTGCTTCTAAATGCAAAACGCAGCTATCTAACAGAACGGTTGTCAATGTGTGCACTCAACTTCCAGAGTTAAACCCGTGTGTGGATTCAGCAGTCTGCAAACACTTTCTCTGCAGAGTCCCAAAACAGGCGTTTTCAGCCCATTACCGGCATATGGAAGAAACAGCAGTAAGCACAGGGAAATATCTGCTTCTAAATCCAAAACGCAGCTATCTAACAGAACAGTTGTCAATGTGTGCACTCAACTTCCAGAGTTAAACCCTTGTGTGGATTCAGGAGTCTGCAAACACTTTCTCTGCAGAGTCCCAAAACAGGCGTTTTCAGACCATTACTGGCATATGGAAGAAACAGCAGTAAGCCCAGGGAAATATCTGCTTCTAAATCCAAAACGCAGCTATCTAACAGAACGGTTGTCAATGTGTGCACTCAACTTCCAGAGTTAAACCCGTGTGTGGATTCAGCAGTCTGCAAACCCTTTCTCTGCAGAGTCCCAAAACAGGCGTTTTCAGCCCATTACCGGCATATGGAAGAAACAGCAGTAAGCACAGGGAAATATCTGCTTCTAAATCCAAAAAGCAGCTATCTAACAGAACGGTTGTCAATGTGTGCACTCAACTTCCAGAGTTAAACCCGTGTGTGGATTCAGCAGTCTGCAAACACTTTCTCTGCAGAGTCCCAAAACAGGCGTTTTCAGCCCTTTACCGGCATATGGAAGAAACAGCAGTAAGCACAGGGAAATATCTGCTTCTAAATCCAAAACGCAGCTATCTAACAGAACGGTTGTCAATGTGTGCACTCAACTTCCAGAGTTAAACCCGTGTGTGGATTCAGCAGTCTGCAAACACTTTCTCTGCAGAGTCCCAAAACAGGCGTTTTCAGCCCTTTACCGGCATATGGAAGAAACAGCAGTAACCCCAGGGAAATATCTGCTTCTAAATCCAAAACGCAGCTATCTAACAGAACGGTTGTCAATGTGTGCACTCAACTTCCAGAGTTAAACCCGTGTGTGGATTCAGCAGTCTGCAAACACTTTCTCTGCAGAGTCCCAAAACAGGCGTTTTCAGCCCATTACCGGCATATGGAAGAAACAGCAGTAAGCACAGGGAAATATCTGCTTCTAAATCCAAAACGCAGCTATCTAACAGAACGGTTGTCAATGTGTGCACTCAACTTCCAGAGTTAAACCCGTGTGTGGATTCAGCAGTCTGCAAACATCTTCTCTGCAGATTCCCAAAACAGGCGTTTTCAGCCCATTACCGGCATATGGAAGAAACGGCAGTAAGCACAGGGAAATATCTGCTTCTAAATCCAAAACGCAGCTATCTAACAGAACGGTTGTCAATGTGTGCACTCAACTTCCAGAGTTAAACCCGTGTGTGGATTCAGCAGTCTGCAAACACTTTCTCTGCAGAGTCCCAAAACAGGCGTTTTCAGCCCATTACCGGCATATGGAAGAAACGGCAGTAAGCACAGGGAAATATCTGCTTCTAAATCCAAAACGCAGCTATCTAACAGAACGGTTGTCAATGTGTGCACTCAACTTCCAGAGTTAAACCCGTGTGTGGATTCAGCAGTCTGCAAACATCTTCTCTGCAGAGTCCCAAAACAGGCGTTTTCAGCCCATTAGCGGCATATGGAAGAAACGGCAGTAAGCACAGGGAAATATCTGCTTCTAAATCCAAAACGCAGCTATCTAACAGAACGGTTGTCAATGTGTGCACTCAACTTCCAGAGTTAAACCCGTGTGTGGATTCAGCAGTCTGCAAACACTTTCTCTGCAGAGTCGCAAAACAGGCGTTTTCAGCCCATTACCGGCATATGGAAGAAACAGCAGTAAGCACAGGGAAATATCTGCTTCTAAATCCAAAACGCAGCTATCTAACAGAACGGTTGTCAATGTGTGCACTCAACTTCCAGAGATAAACCCGTGTGTGGATTCAGCAGTCTGCAAACACTTTCTCTGCAGAGTCCCAAAACAGGCGTTTTCAGGCCATTACCGGCATATGGAAGAAACAGCAGTAAGCACAGGGAAATATCTGCTTCTAAATCCAAAACGCAGCTATCTAATAGAACGGTTGTCAATGTGTGCACTCAACTTCCAGAGTTAAACCGGTGTGTGGATTCAGCAGTCTGCAAACACTTTCTCTGCAGAGTCCCCAAACAGGCGTTTTCAGCCCATTACCGGCATATGGAAGAAACAGCAGTAAGCACAGGGAAATATCTGCTTCTAAATCCAAAACGCAGCTATCTAACAGAACGGTTGTCAATGTGTGCACTCAACTTCCAGAGTTAAACCCGTGTGTGGATTCAGCAGTCTGCAAACACTTTCTCTGCAGAGTCCCAAAACAGGCGTTTTCAGCCCATTACCGGCATATGGAAGAAACAGCAGTAAGCACAGGGAAATATCTGCTTCTAAATCCAAAACGCAGCTATCTAACAGAACAGTTGTCAACGTGTGCACTCAACTTCCAGAGTTAAACCCTTGTGTGGATTCAGGAGTCTGCAAACACTTTCTCTGCAGAGTCCCAAAACAGGCGTTTTCAGACCATTACTGGCATATGGAAGAAACAGCAGTAAGCCCAGGGAAATATCTGCTTCTAAATCCAAAACGCAGCTATCTAACAGAACGGTTGTCAATGTGTGCACTCAACTTCCAGAGTTAAACCCGTGTGTGGATTCAGCAGTCTGCAAACACTTTCTCTGCAGAGTCCCAAAACAGGCGTTTTCAGCCCATTACCGGCATATGGAAGAAACAGCAGTAAGCACAGGGAAATATCTGCTTCTAAATCCAAAAAGCAGCTATCTAACAGAACGGTTGTCAATGTGTGCACTCAACTTCCAGAGTTAAACCCGTGTGTGGATTCAGCAGTCTGCAAACACTTTCTCTGCAGAGTCCCAAAACAGGCGTTTTCAGCCCTTTACCGGCATATGGAAGAAACAGCAGTAAGCACAGGGAAATATCTGCTTCTAAATCCAAAACGCAGCTATCTAACAGAACGGTTGTCAATGTGTGCACTCAACTTCCAGAGTTAAACCCGTGTGTGGATTCAGCAGTCTGCAAACCCTTTCTCTGCAGAGTCCCAAAACAGGCGTTTTCAGCCCATTACCGGCATATGGAAGAAACAGCAGTAAGCACAGGGAAATATCTGCTTCTAAATCCAAAACGCAGCTATCTAACAGAACGGTTGTCAATGTGTGCACTCAACTTCCAGAGTTAAACCCGTGTGTGGATTCAGCAGTCTGCAAACACTTTCTCTGCAGAGTCCCAAAACAGGCGTTTTCAGCCCATTACCGGCATATGGAAGAAACAGCAGTAAGCACAGGGAAATATCTGCTTCTAAATCCAAAACGCAGCTATCTAACAGAACGGTTGTCAATGTGTGCACTCAACTTCCAGAGTTAAACCCGTGTGTGGATTCAGCAGTCTGCAAACATCTTCTCTGCAGATTCCCAAAACAGGCGTTTTCAGCCCATTACCGGCATATGGAAGAAACGGCAGTAAGCACAGGGAAATATCTGCTTCTAAATCCAAAACCAGCTATCTAACAGAACGGTTGTCAATGTGTGCACTCAACTTCCAGAGTTAAACCCGTGTGTGGATTCAGCAGTCTGCAAACATCTTCTCTGCAGAGTCCCAAAACAGGCGTTTTCAGCCCATTACCGGCATATGGAAGAAACGGCAGTAAGCACAGGGAAATAACTGCTTCTAAATCCAAAACGCAGCTATCTAACAGAACGGTTGTCAATGTGTGCACTCAACTTCCAGAGTTAAACCCGTGTGTGGATTCAGCAGTCTGCAAACACTTTCTCTGCAGAGTCCCAAAACAGGCGTTTTCAGCCCATTACCGGCATATGGAAGAAACAGCAGTAAGCACAGGGAAATATCTGCTTCTAAATCCAAAAAGCAGCTATCTAACAGAACGGTTGTCAATGTGTGCACTCAACTTCCAGAGTTAAACCCGTGTGTGGATTCAGCAGTCTGCAACACTTTCTCTGCGGAGTCCCAAAACAGGCGTTTTCAGCCCTTTACCGGCATGTGGAAGAAACAGCAGTAACCCCAGGGAAATATATGCTTCTAAATCCAAAACGCAGCTATCTAACAGAACGGTTGTCAATGTGTGCACTCAACGTCCAGAGTTAAACCCGTGTGTGGATTCAGCAGTCTGCAAACACTTTCTCTGCAGAGTCCCAAAACAGGCGTTTTCAGCCCATTACCGGCATATGGAAGAAACGGCAGTAAGCACAGGGAAATATCTGCTTCTAAATCCAAAACACAGCTATCTAACAGAACGGTTGTCAATGTGTGCACTCAACTTCCAGAGTTAAACCCGTGTGTGGATTCAGCAGTCTGCAAACACTTTCTCTGCAGAGTCCCAAAACAGGCGTTTTCAGCCCATTACCGGCATATGGAAGAAACAGCAGTAAGCACAGGGAAATATCTGCTTCTAAATCCAAAACACAGCTATCTAACAGAACAGTTGTCAATGTGTGCACTCAACTTCCAGAGTTAAACCCTTGTGTGGATTCAGGAGTCTGCAAACACTTTCTCTGCAGAGTCCCAAAACAGGCGTTTTCAGACCATTACTGGCATATGGAAGAAACAGCAGTAACCCCAGGGAAATATCTGCTTCTAAATCCAAAACGCAGCTATCTAACAGAACGGTTGTCAATGTGTGCACTCAACTTCCAGAGTTAAACCCGTGTGTGGATTCAGCAGTCTGCAAACACTTTCTCTGCAGAGTCCCAAAACAGGCGTTTTCAGCCCATTACCGGCATATGGAAGAAACGGCAGTAAGCACAGGGAAATATCTGCTTCTAAATCCAAAACGCAGCTATCTAACAGAACGGTTGTCAATGTGTGCACTCAACTTCCAGAGTTAAACCAGTGTGTGGATTCAGCAGTCTGCAAACCCTTTCTCTGCAGAGTCCCAAAACAGGCGTTTTCAGCCCATTACCGGCATATGGAAGAAACGGCAGTAAGCACAGGGAAATATCTGCTTCTAAATCCAAAACGCAGCTATCTAACAGAACGGTTGTCAATGTGTGCACTCAACTTCCAGAGTTAAACCCTTGTGTGGATTCAGGAGTCTGCAAACACTTTCTCTGCAGAGTCCCAAAACAGGCGTTTTCAGACCATTACTGGCATATGGAAGAAACAGCAGTAAGCCCAGGGAAATATCTGCTTCTAAATCCAAAACGCAGCTATCTAACAGAACGGTTGTCAATGTGTGCACTCAACTTCCAGAGTTAAACCCGTGTGTGGATTCAGCAGTCTGCAAACACTTTCTCTGCAGAGTCCCAAAACAGGCGTTTTCAGCCCATTACCGGCATATGGAAGAAACAGCAGTAAGCACAGGGAAATATCTGCTTCTAAATCCAAAAAGCAGCTATCTAACAGAACGGTTGTCAATGTGTGCACTCAACTTCCAGAGTTAAACCCGTGTGTGGATTCAGCAGTCTGCAAACACTTTCTCTGCCGAGTCCCAAAACAGGCGTTTTCAGCCCTTTACCGGCATATGGAAGAAACAGCAGTAACCCCAGGGAAATATCTGCTTCTAAATCCAAAACGCAGCTATCTAACAGAACGGTTGTCAATGTGTGCACTCAACTTCCAGAGTTAAACCCGTGTGTGGATTCAGCAGTCTGCAAACACTTTCTCTGCAGAGTCCCAAAACAGGCGTTTTCAGCCCATTACCGGCATATGGAACAAACAGCAGTAAGCACAGGGAAATATCTGCTTCTAAATCCAAAACGCAGCTATCTAACAGAACGGTTGTCAATGTGTGCACTCAACTTCCAGAGTTAAACCCGTGTGTGGATTCAGCAGTCTGCAAACACTTTCTCTGCAGAGTCCCAAAACAGGCGTTTTCAGCCCATTACCGGCATATGGAAGAAACAGCAGTAAGCACAGGGAAATATCTGCTTCTAAATCCAAAACGCAGCTATCTAACAGAACGGTTGTCAATGTGTGCACTCAACTTCCAGAGTTAAACCCGTGTGTGGATTCAGCAGTCTGCAAACATCTTCTCTGCAGATTCCCAAAACAGGCGTTTTCAGCCCATTACCGGCATATGGAAGAAACGGCAGTAAGCACAGGGAAATATCTGCTTCTAAATCCAAAACCAGCTATCTAACAGAACGGTTGTCAATGTGTGCACTCAACTTCCAGAGTTAAACCCGTGTGTGGATTCAGCAGTCTGCAAACATCTTCTCTGCAGAGTCCCAAAACAGGCGTTTTCAGCCCATTACCGGCATATGGAAGAAACGGCAGTAAGCACAGGGAAATAACTGCTTCTAAATCCAAAACGCAGCTATCTAACAGAACGGTTGTCAATGTGTGCACTCAACTTCCAGAGTTAAACCCGTGTGTGGATTCAGCAGTCTGCAAACACTTTCTCTGCAGAGTCCCAAAACAGGCGTTTTCAGCCCATTACCGGCATATGGAAGAAACAGCAGTAAGCACAGGGAAATATCTGCTTCTAAATCCAAAAAGCAGCTATCTAACAGAACGGTTGTCAATGTGTGCACTCAACTTCCAGAGTTAAACCCGTGTGTGGATTCAGCAGTCTGCAACACTTTCTCTGCGGAGTCCCAAAACAGGCGTTTTCAGCCCTTTACCGGCATGTGGAAGAAACAGCAGTAACCCCAGGGAAATATATGCTTCTAAATCCAAAACGCAGCTATCTAACAGAACGGTTGTCAATGTGTGCACTCAACGTCCAGAGTTAAACCCGTGTGTGGATTCAGCAGTCTGCAAACACTTTCTCTGCAGAGTCCCAAAACAGGCGTTTTCAGCCCATTACCGGCATATGGAAGAAACGGCAGTAAGCACAGGGAAATATCTGCTTCTAAATCCAAAACACAGCTATCTAACAGAACGGTTGTCAATGTGTGCACTCAACTTCCAGAGTTAAACCCGTGTGTGGATTCAGCAGTCTGCAAACACTTTCTCTGCAGAGTCCCAAAACAGGCGTTTTCAGCCCATTACCGGCATATGGAAGAAACAGCAGTAAGCACAGGGAAATATCTGCTTCTAAATCCAAAACACAGCTATCTAACAGAACAGTTGTCAATGTGTGCACTCAACTTCCAGAGTTAAACCCTTGTGTGGATTCAGGAGTCTGCAAACACTTTCTCTGCAGAGTCCCAAAACAGGCGTTTTCAGACCATTACTGGCATATGGAAGAAACAGCAGTAACCCCAGGGAAATATCTGCTTCTAAATCCAAAACGCAGCTATCTAACAGAACGGTTGTCAATGTGTGCACTCAACTTCCAGAGTTAAACCCGTGTGTGGATTCAGCAGTCTGCAAACACTTTCTCTGCAGAGTCCCAAAACAGGCGTTTTCAGCCCATTACCGGCATATGGAAGAAACGGCAGTAAGCACAGGGAAATATCTGCTTCTAAATCCAAAACGCAGCTATCTAACAGAACGGTTGTCAATGTGTGCACTCAACTTCCAGAGTTAAACCAGTGTGTGGATTCAGCAGTCTGCAAACCCTTTCTCTGCAGAGTCCCAAAACAGGCGTTTTCAGCCCATTACCGGCATATGGAAGAAACGGCAGTAAGCACAGGGAAATATCTGCTTCTAAATCCAAAACGCAGCTATCTAACAGAACGGTTGTCAATGTGTGCACTCAACTTCCAGAGTTAAACCCTTGTGTGGATTCAGGAGTCTGCAAACACTTTCTCTGCAGAGTCCCAAAACAGGCGTTTTCAGACCATTACTGGCATATGGAAGAAACAGCAGTAAGCCCAGGGAAATATCTGCTTCTAAATCCAAAACGCAGCTATCTAACAGAACGGTTGTCAATGTGTGCACTCAACTTCCAGAGTTAAACCCGTGTGTGGATTCAGCAGTCTGCAAACACTTTCTCTGCAGAGTCCCAAAACAGGCGTTTTCAGCCCATTACCGGCATATGGAAGAAACAGCAGTAAGCACAGGGAAATATCTGCTTCTAAATCCAAAAAGCAGCTATCTAACAGAACGGTTGTCAATGTGTGCACTCAACTTCCAGAGTTAAACCCGTGTGTGGATTCAGCAGTCTGCAAACACTTTCTCTGCCGAGTCCCAAAACAGGCGTTTTCAGCCCTTTACCGGCATATGGAAGAAACAGCAGTAACCCCAGGGAAATATCTGCTTCTAAATCCAAAACGCAGCTATCTAACAGAACGGTTGTCAATGTGTGCACTCAACTTCCAGAGTTAAACCCGTGTGTGGATTCAGCAGTCTGCAAACACTTTCTCTGCAGAGTCCCAAAACAGGCGTTTTCAGCCCATTACCGGCATATGGAACAAACAGCAGTAAGCACAGGGAAATATCTGCTTCTAAATCCAAAACGCAGCTATCTAACAGAACGGTTGTCAATGTGTGCACTCAACTTCCAGAGTTAAACCCGTGTGTGGATTCAGCAGTCTGCAACACTTTCTCTGCAGAGTCCCAAAACAGGCGTTTTCAGCCCATTACCGGCATATGGAAGAAACAGCAGTAAGCACAGGGAAATATCTGCTTCTAAATCCAAAACGCAGCTATCTAACAGAACGGTTGTCAATGTGTGCACTCAACTTCCAGAGTTAAACCCGTGTGTGGATTCAGCAGTCTGCAAACATCTTCTCTGCAGAGTCCCAAAACAGGCGTTTTCAGCCCATTACCGGCATATGGAAGAAACGGCAGTAAGCACAGGGAAATATCTGCTTCTAAATCCAAAACGCAGCTATCTAACAGAACGGTTGTCAATGTGTGCACTCAACTTCCAGAGTTAAACCCGTGTGTGGATTCAGCAGTCTGCAAACACTTTCTCTGCAGAGTCCCAAAACAGGCGTTTTCAGCCCATTACCGGCATATGGAAGAAACGGCAGTAAGCACAGGGAAATATCTGCTTCTAAATCCAAAACGCAGCTATCTAACAGAACGGTTGTCAATGTGTGCACTCAACTTCCAGAGTTAAACCCGTGTGTGGATTCAGCAGTCTGCAAACACTTTCTCTGCAGAGTCCCAAAACAGGCGTTTTCAGCCCATTACCGGCATATGGAAGAAACAGCAGTAAGCACAGGGAAATATCTGCTTCTAAATCCAAAACGCAGCTATCTAACAGAACGGTTGTCAATGTGTGCACTCAACTTCCAGAGTTAAACCCGTGTGTGGATTCAGCAGTCTGCAAACACTTTCTCTGCAGAGTCCCAAAACAGGCGTTTTCAGCCCTTTACCGGCATATGGAAGAAACAGCAGTAAGCACAGGGAAATATCTGCTTCTAAATCCAAAACGCAGCTATCTAACAGAACGGTTGTCAATGTGTGCACTCAACTTCCAGAGTTAAACCCGTGTGTGGATTCAGCAGTCTGCAAACCCTTTCTCTGCAGAGTCCCAAAACAGGCGTTTTCAGCCCTTTACCGGCATATGGAAGAAACAGCAGTAAGCACAGGGAAATATCTGCTTCTAAATCCAAAACGCAGCTATCTAACAGAACGGTTGTCAATGTGTGCACTCAACTTCCAGAGTTAAACCCGTGTGTGGATTCAGCAGTCTGCAAACCCTTTCTCTGCAGAGTCCCAAAACAGGCGTTTTCAGCCCTTTACCGGCATATGGAAGAAACAGCAGTAAGCACAGGGAAATATCTGCTTCTAAATCCAAAACGCAGCTATCTAACAGAACGGTTGTCAATGTGTGCACTCAACTTCCAGAGTTAAACCCGTGTGTGGATTCAGCAGTCTGCAAACACTTTCTCTGCAGAGTCCCAAAACAGGCGTTTTCAGCCCATTACCGGCATATGGAAGAAACGGCAGTAAGCACAGGGAAATATCTGCTTCTAAATCCAAAACGCAGCTATCTAACAGAACGGTTGTCAATGTGTGCACTCAACTTCCAGAGTTAAACCCGTGTGTGGATTCAGCAGTCTGCAAACACTTTCTCTGCAGAGTCCCAAAACAGGCGTTTTCAGCCCATTACCGGCATATGGAAGAAACGGCAGTAAGCACAGGGAAATATCTGCTTCTAAATCCAAAACGCAGCTATCTAACAGAACGGTTGTCAATGTGTGCACTCAACTTCCAGAGTTAAACCCTTGTGTGGATTCAGGAGTCTGCAAACACTTTCTCTGCAGAGTCCCAAAACAGGCGTTTTCAGACCATTACTGGCATATGGAAGAAACGGCAGTAAGCACAGGGAAATATCTGCTTCTAAATCCAAAACGCAGCTATCTAACAGAACGGTTGTCAATGTGTGCACTCAACTTCCAGAGTTAAACCCGTGTGTGGATTCAGCAGTCTGCAAACACTTTCTCTGCAGAGTCCCAAAACAGGCGTTTTCAGCCCATTACCGGCATATGGAAGAAACAGCAGTAAGCACAGGGAAATATCTGCTTCTAAATCCAAAAAGCAGCTATCTAACAGAACGGTTGTCAATGTGTGCACTCAACTTCCAGAGTTAAACCCGTGTGTGGATTCAGCAGTCTGCAAACATCTTCTCTGCAGAGTCCCAAAACAGGCGTTTTCAGCCCATTACCGGCGTATGGAAGAAACGGCAGAAAGCACAGGGAAATATCTGCTTCTAAATCCAAAACGCAGCTATCTAACAGAACGGTTGTCAATGTGTGCACTCAACTTCCAGAGTTAAACCCGTGTGTGGATTCAGCAGTCTGCAAACACTTTCTCTGCAGAGTCCCAAAACAGGCGTTTTCAGCCCATTACCGGCATATGGAAGAAACGGCAGGAAGCACAGGGAAATATCTGCTTCTAAATCCAAAACGCAGCTATCTAACAGAACGGTTGTCAATGTGTGCACTCAACTTCCAGAGTTAAACCCGTGTGTGGATTCAGCAGTCTGCAAACAATTTCTCTGCAGAGTCCCAAAACAGGCGTTTTCAGCCCATTACCGGCATATGGAAGAAACAGCAGTAAGCACAGGGAAATATCTGCTTCTAAATCCAAAAAGCAGCTATGTAACAGAACGGTTGTCAATGTGTGCACTCAACTTCCAGAGTTAAACCCGTGTGTGGATTCAGCAGTCTGCAACACTTTCTCTGCAGAGTCCCAAAACAGGCGTTTTCAGCCCTTTACCGGCATGTGGAAGAAACAGCAGTAACCCCAGGGAAATATCTGCTTCTAAATCCAAAACGCAGCTATCTAACAGAACGGTTGTCAATGTGTGCACTCAACTTCCAGAGTTAAACCCGTGTGTGGATTCAGCAGTCTGCAAACACTTTCTCTGCAGAGTCCCAAAACAGGCGTTTTCAGCCCTTTACCGGCATATGGAAGAAACGGCAGTAAGCACAGGGAAATATCTGCTTCTAAATCCAAAACACAGCTATCTAACAGAACGGTTGTCAATGTGTGCACTCAACTTCCAGAGTTAAACCCGTGTGTGGATTCAGCAGTCTGCAAACATCTTCTCTGCAGAGTCCCAAAACAGGCGTTTTCAGCCCATTACCGGCATATGGAAGAAACGGCAGTAAGCACAGGGAAATATCTGCTTCTAAATCCAAAACGCAGCTATCTAACAGAACGGTTGTCAATGTGTGCACTCAACTTCCAGAGTTAAACCCGTGTGTGGATTCAGCAGTCTGCAAACACTTTCTCTGCAGAGTCGCAAAACAGGCGTTTTCAGCCCATTACCGGCATATGGAAGAAACAGCAGTAAGCACAGGGAAATATCTGCTTCTAAATCCAAAACGCAGCTATCTAACAGAACGGTTGTCAATGTGTGCACTCAACTTCCAGAGATAAACCGGTGTGTGGATTCAGCAGTCTGCAAACACTTTCTCTGCAGAGTCCCAAAACAGGCGTTTTCAGGCCACTACCGGCATATGGAAGAAACAGCAGTAAGCACAGGGAAATATCTGCTTCTAAATCCAAAACGCAGCTATCTAATAGAACGGTTGTCAATGTGTGCACTCAACTTCCAGAGTTAAACCGGTGTGTGGATTCAGCAGTCTGCAAACACTTTCTCTGCAGAGTCCCCAAACAGGCGTTTTCAGCCCATTACCGGCATATGGAAGAAACAGCAGTAAGCACAGGGAAATATCTGCTTCTAAATCCAAAACGCAGCTATCTAACAGAACGGTTGTCAATGTGTGCACTCAACTTCCAGAGTTAAACCCGTGTGTGGATTCAGCAGTCTGCAAACACTTTCTCTGCAGAGTCCCAAAACAGGCGTTTTCAGCCCATTACCGGCATATGGAAGAAACAGCAGTAAGCACAGGGAAATATCTGCTTCTAAATCCAAAACGCAGCTATCTAACAGAACAGTTGTCAATGTGTGCACTCAACTTCCAGAGTTAAACCCGTGTGTGGATTCAGCAGTCTGCAAACCCTTTCTCTGCAGAGTCCCAAAACAGGCGTTTTCAGCCCTTTACCGGCATATGGAAGAAACAGCAGTAAGCACAGGGAAATATCTGCTTCTAAATCCAAAACGCAGCTATCTAACAGAACGGTTGTCAATGTGTGCACTCAACTTCCAGAGTTAAACCCGTGTGTGGATTCAGCAGTCTGCAAACACTTTCTCTGCAGAGTCCCAAAACAGGCGTTTTCAGCCCATTACCGGCATATGGAAGAAACGGCAGAAAGCACAGGGAAATATCTGCTTCTAAATCCAAAACGCAGCTATCTAACAGAACGGTTGTCAATGTGTGCACTCAACTTCCAGAGTTAAACCCGTGTGTGGATTCAGCAGTCTGCAAACACTTTCTCTGCAGAGTCCCAAAACAGGCGTTTTCAGCCCATTACCGGCATATGGAAGAAACGGCAGTAAGCACAGGGAAATATCTGCTTCTAAATCCAAAACGCAGCTATCTAACAGAACGGTTGTCAATGTGTGCACTCAACTTCCAGAGTTAAACCCGTGTGTGGATTCAGCAGTCTGCAAACACTTTCTCTGCAGAGTCCCAAAACAGGCGTTTTCAGCCCATTACCGGCATATGGAAGAAACGGCAGTAAGCACAGGGAAATATCTGCTTCTAAATCCAAAACGCAGCTATCTAACAGAACGGTTGTCAATGTGTGCACTCAACTTCCAGAGTTAAACCCTTGTGTGGATTCAGGAGTCTGCAAACACTTTCTCTGCAGAGTCCCAAAACAGGCGTTTTCAGACCATTACTGGCATATGGATGAAACGGCAGTAAGCACAGGGAAATATCTGCTTCTAAATCCAAAACGCAGCTATCTAACAGAACGGTTGTCAATGTGTGCACTCAACTTCCAGAGTTAAACCCGTGTGTGGATTCAGCAGTCTGCAAACACTTTCTCTGCAGAGTCCCAAAACAGGCGTTTTCAGCCCATTACCGGCATATGGAAGAAACGGCAGTAAGCACAGGGAAATATCTGCTTCTAAATCCAAAAAGCAGCTATCTAACAGAACGGTTGTCAATGTGTGCACTCAACTTCCAGAGTTAAACCCGTGTGTGGATTCAGCAGTCTGCAAACATCTTCTCTGCAGAGTCCCAAAACAGGCGTTTTCAGCACATTACCGGCATATGGAAGAAACGGCAGTAAGCACAGGGAAATACCTGCTTCTAAATCCAAAACGCAGCTATCTAACAGAACGGTTGTCAATGTGTGCACTCAACTTCCAGAGTTAAACCGGTGTGTGGATTCAGCGGTCTGCAAACACTTTCTCTGCAGAGTCCCCAAACAGGCGTTTTCAGCCCTTTACCGGCATATGGAAGAAACAGCAGTAAGCACAGGGAAATATCTGCTTCTAAATCCAAAACGCAGCTATCTAACAGAACGGTTGTCAATGTGTGCACTCAACTTCCAGAGTTAAACCCGTGTGTGGATTCAGCAGTCTGCAAACACTTTCTCTGCAGAGTCCCAAAACAGGCGTTTTCAGCCCATTACCGGCATATGGAAGAAACAGCAGTAAGCACAGGGAAATATCTGCTTCTAAATCCAAAACGCAGCTATCTAACAGAACAGTTGTCAATGTGTGCACTCAACTTCCAGAGTTAAACCCGTGTGTGGATTCAGCAGTCTGCAAACACTTTCTCTGCAGAGTCCCAAAACAGGCGTTTTCAGACCATTACTGGCATATGGAAGAAACAGCAGTAAGCCCAGGGAAATATCTGCTTCTAAATCCAAAACGCAGCTATCTAACAGAACGGTTGTCAATGTGTGCACTCAACTTCCAGAGTTAAACCCGTGTGTGGATTCAGCAGTCTGCAAACCCTTTCTCTGCAGAGTCCCAAAACAGGCGTTTTCAGCCCATTACCGGCATATGGAAGAAACAGCAGTAAGCACAGGGAAATATCTGCTTCTAAATCCAAAAAGCAGCTATCTAACAGAACGGTTGTCAATGTGTGCACTCAACTTCCAGAGTTAAACCCGTGTGTGGATTCAGCAGTCTGCAAACACTTTCTCTGCAGAGTCCCAAAACAGGCGTTTTCAGCCCTTTACCGGCATATGGAAGAAACAGCAGTAAGCACAGGGAAATATCTGCTTCTAAATCCAAAACGCAGCTATCTAACAGAACGGTTGTCAATGTGTGCACTCAACTTCCAGAGTTAAACCCGTGTGTGGATTCAGCAGTCTGCAAACACTTTCTCTGCAGAGTCCCAAAACAGGCGTTTTCAGCCCTTTACCGGCATATGGAAGAAACAGCAGTAACCCCAGGGAAATATCTGCTTCTAAATCCAAAACGCAGCTATCTAACAGAACGGTTGTCAATGTGTGCACTCAACTTCCAGAGTTAAACCCGTGTGTGGATTCAGCAGTCTGCAAACACTTTCTCTGCAGAGTCCCAAAACAGGCGTTTTCAGCCCATTACCGGCATATGGAAGAAACAGCAGTAAGCACAGGGAAATATCTGCTTCTAAATCCAAAACGCAGCTATCTAACAGAACGGTTGTCAATGTGTGCACTCAACTTCCAGAGTTAAACCCGTGTGTGGATTCAGCAGTCTGCAAACATCTTCTCTGCAGATTCCCAAAACAGGCGTTTTCAGCCCATTACCGGCATATGGAAGAAACGGCAGTAAGCACAGGGAAATATCTGCTTCTAAATCCAAAACGCAGCTATCTAACAGAACGGTTGTCAATGTGTGCACTCAACTTCCAGAGTTAAACCCGTGTGTGGATTCAGCAGTCTGCAAACACTTTCTCTGCAGAGTCCCAAAACAGGCGTTTTCAGCCCATTACCGGCATATGGAAGAAACGGCAGTAAGCACAGGGAAATATCTGCTTCTAAATCCAAAACGCAGCTATCTAACAGAACGGTTGTCAATGTGTGCACTCAACTTCCAGAGTTAAACCCGTGTGTGGATTCAGCAGTCTGCAAACATCTTCTCTGCAGAGTCCCAAAACAGGCGTTTTCAGCCCATTAGCGGCATATGGAAGAAACGGCAGTAAGCACAGGGAAATATCTGCTTCTAAATCCAAAACGCAGCTATCTAACAGAACGGTTGTCAATGTGTGCACTCAACTTCCAGAGTTAAACCCGTGTGTGGATTCAGCAGTCTGCAAACACTTTCTCTGCAGAGTCGCAAAACAGGCGTTTTCAGCCCATTACCGGCATATGGAAGAAACAGCAGTAAGCACAGGGAAATATCTGCTTCTAAATCCAAAACGCAGCTATCTAACAGAACGGTTGTCAATGTGTGCACTCAACTTCCAGAGATAAACCCGTGTGTGGATTCAGCAGT
Source organism: Aotus nancymaae (assembly GCF_030222135.1). Taxonomy (NCBI): domain Eukaryota; kingdom Metazoa; phylum Chordata; class Mammalia; order Primates; family Aotidae; genus Aotus; species Aotus nancymaae. The sequence goes on from NW_026988874.1 coordinate 27,132, forward strand.
CTGCAAACACTTTCTCTGCAGAGTCCCAAAACAGGCGTTTTCAGGCCATTACCGGCATATGGAAGAAACAGCAGTAAGCACAGGGAAATATCTGCTTCTAAATCCAAAACGCAGCTATCTAATAGAACGGTTGTCAATGTGTGCACTCAACTTCCAGAGTTAAACCGGTGTGTGGATTCAGCAGTCTGCAAACACTTTCTCTGCAGAGTCCCCAAACAGGCGTTTTCAGCCCATTACCGGCATATGGAAGAAACAGCAGTAAGCACAGGGAAATATCTGCTTCTAAATCCAAAACGCAGCTATCTAACAGAACGGTTGTCAATGTGTGCACTCAACTTCCAGAGTTAAACCCGTGTGTGGATTCAGCAGTCTGCAAACACTTTCTCTGCAGAGTCCCAAAACAGGCGTTTTCAGCCCATTACCGGCATATGGAAGAAACAGCAGTAAGCACAGGGAAATATCTGCTTCTAAATCCAAAACGCAGCTATCTAACAGAACAGTTGTCAACGTGTGCACTCAACTTCCAGAGTTAAACCCTTGTGTGGATTCAGGAGTCTGCAAACACTTTCTCTGCAGAGTCCCAAAACAGGCGTTTTCAGACCATTACTGGCATATGGAAGAAACAGCAGTAAGCCCAGGGAAATATCTGCTTCTAAATCCAAAACGCAGCTATCTAACAGAACGGTTGTCAATGTGTGCACTCAACTTCCAGAGTTAAACCCGTGTGTGGATTCAGCAGTCTGCAAACACTTTCTCTGCAGAGTCCCAAAACAGGCGTTTTCAGCCCATTACCGGCATATGGAAGAAACAGCAGTAAGCACAGGGAAATATCTGCTTCTAAATCCAAAAAGCAGCTATCTAACAGAACGGTTGTCAATGTGTGCACTCAACTTCCAGAGTTAAACCCGTGTGTGGATTCAGCAGTCTGCAAACACTTTCTCTGCAGAGTCCCAAAACAGGCGTTTTCAGCCCTTTACCGGCATATGGAAGAAACAGCAGTAAGCACAGGGAAATATCTGCTTCTAAATCCAAAACGCAGCTATCTAACAGAACGGTTGTCAATGTGTGCACTCAACTTCCAGAGTTAAACCCGTGTGTGGATTCAGCAGTCTGCAAACCCTTTCTCTGCAGAGTCCCAAAACAGGCGTTTTCAGCCCATTACCGGCATATGGAAGAAACAGCAGTAAGCACAGGGAAATATCTGCTTCTAAATCCAAAACGCAGCTATCTAACAGAACGGTTGTCAATGTGTGCACTCAACTTCCAGAGTTAAACCCGTGTGTGGATTCAGCAGTCTGCAAACACTTTCTCTGCAGAGTCCCAAAACAGGCGTTTTCAGCCCATTACCGGCATATGGAAGAAACAGCAGTAAGCACAGGGAAATATCTGCTTCTAAATCCAAAACGCAGCTATCTAACAGAACGGTTGTCAATGTGTGCACTCAACTTCCAGAGTTAAACCCGTGTGTGGATTCAGCAGTCTGCAAACATCTTCTCTGCAGATTCCCAAAACAGGCGTTTTCAGCCCATTACCGGCATATGGAAGAAACGGCAGTAAGCACAGGGAAATATCTGCTTCTAAATCCAAAACCAGCTATCTAACAGAACGGTTGTCAATGTGTGCACTCAACTTCCAGAGTTAAACCCGTGTGTGGATTCAGCAGTCTGCAAACATCTTCTCTGCAGAGTCCCAAAACAGGCGTTTTCAGCCCATTACCGGCATATGGAAGAAACGGCAGTAAGCACAGGGAAATAACTGCTTCTAAATCCAAAACGCAGCTATCTAACAGAACGGTTGTCAATGTGTGCACTCAACTTCCAGAGTTAAACCCGTGTGTGGATTCAGCAGTCTGCAAACACTTTCTCTGCAGAGTCCCAAAACAGGCGTTTTCAGCCCATTACCGGCATATGGAAGAAACAGCAGTAAGCACAGGGAAATATCTGCTTCTAAATCCAAAAAGCAGCTATCTAACAGAACGGTTGTCAATGTGTGCACTCAACTTCCAGAGTTAAACCCGTGTGTGGATTCAGCAGTCTGCAACACTTTCTCTGCGGAGTCCCAAAACAGGCGTTTTCAGCCCTTTACCGGCATGTGGAAGAAACAGCAGTAACCCCAGGGAAATATATGCTTCTAAATCCAAAACGCAGCTATCTAACAGAACGGTTGTCAATGTGTGCACTCAACGTCCAGAGTTAAACCCGTGTGTGGATTCAGCAGTCTGCAAACACTTTCTCTGCAGAGTCCCAAAACAGGCGTTTTCAGCCCTTTACCGGCATATGGAAGAAACGGCAGTAAGCACAGGGAAATATCTGCTTCTAAATCCAAAACACAGCTATCTAACAGAACGGTTGTCAATGTGTGCACTCAACTTCCAGAGTTAAACCCGTGTGTGGATTCAGCAGTCTGCAAACACTTTCTCTGCAGAGTCCCAAAACAGGCGTTTTCAGCCCATTACCGGCATATGGAAGAAACAGCAGTAAGCACAGGGAAATATCTGCTTCTAAATCCAAAACGCAGCTATCTAACAGAACAGTTGTCAATGTGTGCACTCAACTTCCAGAGTTAAACCCTTGTGTGGATTCAGGAGTCTGCAAACACTTTCTCTGCAGAGTCCCAAAACAGGCGTTTTCAGACCATTACTGGCATATGGAAGAAACAGCAGTAAGCCCAGGGAAATATCTGCTTCTAAATCCAAAACGCAGCTATCTAACAGAACGGTTGTCAATGTGTGCACTCAACTTCCAGAGTTAAACCCGTGTGTGGATTCAGCAGTCTGCAAACACTTTCTCTGCAGAGTCCCAAAACAGGCGTTTTCAGCCCATTACCGGCATATGGAAGAAACAGCAGTAAGCACAGGGAAATATCTGCTTCTAAATCCAAAAAGCAGCTCTCTAACAGAACGGTTGTCAATGTGTGCACTCAACTTCCAGAGTTAAACCCGTGTGTGGATTCAGCAGTCTGCAAACACTTTCTCTGCAGAGTCCCAAAACAGGCGTTTTTAGCCCTTTACCGGCATATGGAAGAAACAGCAGTAAGCACAGGGAAATATCTGCTTCTAAATCCAAAACGCAGCTATCTAACAGAACGGTTGTCAATGTGCGCACTCAACTTCCAGAGTTAAACCCGTGTGTGGATTCAGCAGTCTGCAAACACTTTCTCTGCAGAGTCCCAAAACAGGCGTTTTCAGCCCTTTACCGGCATATGGAAGAAACAGCAGTAACCCCAGGGAAATATCTGCTTCTAAATCCAAAACGCAGCTATCTAACAGAACGGTTGTCAATGTGTGCACTCAACTTCCAGAGTTAAACCCGTGTGTGGATTCAGCAGTCTGCAAACACTTTCTCTGCAGAGTCCCAAAACAGGCGTTTTCAGCCCATTACCGGCATATGGAAGAAACAGCAGTAAGCACAGGGAAATATCTGCTTCTAAATCCAAAACGCAGCTATCTAACAGAACGGTTGTCAATGTGTGCACTCAACTTCCAGAGTTAAACCCGTGTGTGGATTCAGCAGTCTGCAAACATCTTCTCTGCAGATTCCCAAAACAGGCGTTTTCAGCCCATTACCGGCATATGGAAGAAACGGCAGTAAGCACAGGGAAATATCTGCTTCTAAATCCAAAACGCAGCTATCTAACAGAACGGTTGTCAATGTGTGCACTCAACTTCCAGAGTTAAACCCGTGTGTGGATTCAGCAGTCTGCAAACACTTTCTCTGCAGAGTCCCAAAACAGGCGTTTTCAGCCCATTACCGGCATATGGAAGAAACGGCAGTAAGCACAGGGAAATATCTGCTTCTAAATCCAAAACGCAGCTATCTAACAGAACGGTTGTCAATGTGTGCACTCAACTTCCAGAGTTAAACCCGTGTGTGGATTCAGCAGTCTGCAAACACTTTCTCTGCAGAGTCCCAAAACAGGCGTTTTCAGCCCATTACCGGCATATGGAAGAAACAGCAGTAAGCACAGGGAAATATCTGCTTCTAAATCCAAAACGCAGCTATCTAACAGAACGGTTGTCAATGTGTGCACTCAACTTCCAGAGTTAAACCCGTGTGTGGATTCAGCAGTCTGCAAACACTTTCTCTGCAGAGTCCCAAAACAGGCGTTTTCAGCCCATTACCGGCATATGGAAGAAACAGCAGTAAGCACAGGGAAATATCTGCTTCTAAATCCAAAACGCAGCTATCTAACAGAACGGTTGTCAATGTGTGCACTCAACTTCCAGAGTTAAACCCGTGTGTGGATTCAGCAGTCTGCAAACACTTTCTCTGCAGAGTCCCAAAACAGGCGTTTTCAGCCCATTACCGGCATATGGAAGAAACGGCAGTAAGCACAGGGAAATATCTGCTTCTAAATCCAAAACGCAGCTATCTAACAGAACGGTTGTCAATGTGTGCACTCAACTTCCAGAGTTAAACCAGTGTGTGGATTCAGCAGTCTGCAAACCCTTTCTCTGCAGAGTCCCAAAACAGGCGTTTTCAGCCCATTACCGGCATATGGAAGAAACGGCAGTAAGCACAGGGAAATATCTGCTTCTAAATCCAAAACGCAGCTATCTAACAGAACGGTTGTCAATGTGTGCACTCAACTTCCAGAGTTAAACCCTTGTGTGGATTCAGGAGTCTGCAAACACTTTCTCTGCAGAGTCCCAAAACAGGCGTTTTCACACCATTACTGGCATATGGAAGAAACAGCAGTAAGCCCAGGGAAATATCTGCTTCTAAATCCAAAACGCAGCTATCTAACAGAACGGTTGTCAATGTGTGCATTCAACTTCCAGAGTTAAACCCGTGTGTGGATTCAGCAGTCTGCAAACACTTTCTCTGCAGAGTCCCAAAACAGGCGTTTTCAGCCCATTACCGGCATATGGAAGAAACAGCAGTAAGCACAGGGAAATATCTGCTTCTAAATCCAAAAAGCAGCTATCTAACAGAACGGTTGTCAATGTGTGCACTCAACTTCCAGAGTTAAACCCGTGTGTGGATTCAGCAGTCTGCAAACACTTTCTCTGCCGAGTCCCAAAACAGGCGTTTTCAGCCCTTTACCGGCATATGGAAGAAACAGCAGTAACCCCAGGGAAATATCTGCTTCTAAATCCAAAACGCAGCTATCTAACAGAACGGTTGTCAATGTGTGCACTCAACTTCCAGAGTTAAACCCGTGTGTGGATTCAGCAGTCTGCAAACACTTTCTCTGCAGAGTCCCAAAACAGGCGTTTTCAGCCCATTACCGGCATATGGAACAAACAGCAGTAAGCACAGGGAAATATCTGCTTCTAAATCCAAAACGCAGCTATCTAACAGAACGGTTGTCAATGTGTGCACTCAACTTCCAGAGTTAAACCCGTGTGTGGATTCAGCAGTCTGCAACACTTTCTCTGCAGAGTCCCAAAACAGGCGTTTTCAGCCCATTACCGGCATATGGAAGAAACAGCAGTAAGCACAGGGAAATATCTGCTTCTAAATCCAAAACGCAGCTATCTAACAGAACGGTTGTCAATGTGTGCACTCAACTTCCAGAGTTAAACCCGTGTGTGGATTCAGCAGTCTGCAAACATCTTCTCTGCAGAGTCCCAAAACAGGCGTTTTCAGCCCATTACCGGCATATGGAAGAAACGGCAGTAAGCACAGGGAAATATCTGCTTCTAAATCCAAAACGCAGCTATCTAACAGAACGGTTGTCAATGTGTGCACTCAACTTCCAGAGTTAAACCCGTGTGTGGATTCAGCAGTCTGCAAACACTTTCTCTGCAGAGTCCCAAAACAGGCGTTTTCAGCCCATTACCGGCATATGGAAGAAACGGCAGTAAGCACAGGGAAATATCTGCTTCTAAATCCAAAACGCAGCTATCTAACAGAACGGTTGTCAATGTGTGCACTCAACTTCCAGAGTTAAACCCGTGTGTGGATTCAGCAGTCTGCAAACACTTTCTCTGCAGAGTCCCAAAACAGGCGTTTTCAGCCCATTACCGGCATATGGAAGAAACAGCAGTAAGCACAGGGAAATATCTGCTTCTAAATCCAAAACGCAGCTATCTAACAGAACGGTTGTCAATGTGTGCACTCAACTTCCAGAGTTAAACCCGTGTGTGGATTCAGCAGTCTGCAAACACTTTCTCTGCAGAGTCCCAAAACAGGCGTTTTCAGCCCTTTACCGGCATATGGAAGAAACAGCAGTAAGCACAGGGAAATATCTGCTTCTAAATCCAAAACGCAGCTATCTAACAGAACGGTTGTCAATGTGTGCACTCAACTTCCAGAGTTAAACCCGTGTGTGGATTCAGCAGTCTGCAAACCCTTTCTCTGCAGAGTCCCAAAACAGGCGTTTTCAGCCCTTTACCGGCATATGGAAGAAACAGCAGTAAGCACAGGGAAATATCTGCTTCTAAATCCAAAACGCAGCTATCTAACAGAACGGTTGTCAATGTGTGCACTCAACTTCCAGAGTTAAACCCGTGTGTGGATTCAGCAGTCTGCAAACACTTTCTCTGCAGAGTCCCAAAACAGGCGTTTTCAGCCCATTACCGGCATATGGAAGAAACGGCAGAAAGCACAGGGAAATATCTGCTTCTAAATCCAAAACGCAGCTATCTAACAGAACGGTTGTCAATGTGTGCACTCAACTTCCAGAGTTAAACCCGTGTGTGGATTCAGCAGTCTGCAAACACTTTCTCTGCAGAGTCCCAAAACAGGCGTTTTCAGCCCATTACCGGCATATGGAAGAAACGGCAGTAAGCACAGGGAAATATCTGCTTCTAAATCCAAAACGCAGCTATCTAACAGAACGGTTGTCAATGTGTGCACTCAACTTCCAGAGTTAAACCCGTGTGTGGATTCAGCAGTCTGCAAACACTTTCTCTGCAGAGTCCCAAAACAGGCGTTTTCAGCCCATTACCGGCATATGGAAGAAACAGCAGTAAGCACAGGGAAATATCTGCTTCTAAATCCAAAACGCAGCTATCTAACAGAACGGTTGTCAATGTGTGCACTCAACTTCCAGAGTTAAACCCGTGTGTGGATTCAGCAGTCTGCAAACACTTTCTCTGCAGAGTCCCAAAACAGGCGTTTTCAGCCCATTACCGGCATATGGAAGAAACGGCAGTAAGCACAGGGAAATATCTGCTTCTAAATCCAAAACGCAGCTATCTAACAGAACGGTTGTCAATGTGTGCACTCAACTTCCAGAGTTAAACCCGTGTGTGGATTCAGCAGTCTGCAAACACTTTCTCTGCAGAGTCCCAAAACAGGCGTTTTCAGCCCATTACCGGCATATGGAAGAAACGGCAGTAAGCACAGGGAAATATCTGCTTCTAAATCCAAAACGCAGCTATCTAACAGAACGGTTGTCAATGTGTGCACTCAACTTCCAGAGTTAAACCCTTGTGTGGATTCAGGAGTCTGCAAACACTTTCTCTGCAGAGTCCCAAAACAGGCGTTTTCAGACCATTACTGGCATATGGAAGAAACGGCAGTAAGCACAGGGAAATATCTGCTTCTAAATCCAAAACGCAGCTATCTAACAGAACGGTTGTCAATGTGTGCACTCAACTTCCAGAATTAAACCCGTGTGTGGATTCAGCAGTCTGCAAACACTTTCTCTGCAGAGTCCCAAAACAGGCGTTTTCAGCCCATTACCGGCATATGGAAGAAACAGCAGTAACCCCAGGGAAATATCTGCTTCTAAATCCAAAAAGCAGCTATCTAACAGAACGGTTGTCAATGTGTGCACTCAACTTCCAGAGTTAAACCCGTGTGTGGATTCAGCAGTCTGCAAACACTTTCTCTGCAGAGTCCCAAAACAGGCGTTTTCAGCCCATTACCGGCATATGGAAGAAACGGCAGTAAGCACAGGGAAATATCTGCTTCTAAATCCAAAACGCAGCTATCTAACAGAACGGTTGTCAATGTGTGCACTCAACTTCCAGAGTTAAACCCGTGTGTGGATTCAGCAGTCTGCAAACACTTTCTCTGCAGAGTCCCAAAACAGGCGTTTTCAGCCCATTACCGGCATATGGAAGAAACGGCAGTAAGCACAGGGAAATATCTGCTTCTAAATCCAAAACGCAGCTATCTAACAGAACGGTTGTCAATGTGTGCACTCAACTTCCAGAGTTAAACCCTTGTGTGGATTCAGGAGTCTGCAAACACTTTCTCTGCAGAGTCCCAAAACAGGCGTTTTCAGACCATTACTGGCATATGGAAGAAACGGCAGTAAGCACAGGGAAATACCTGCTTCTAAATCCAAAACGCAGCTATCTAACAGAACGGTTGTCAATGTGTGCACTCAACTTCCAGAGTTAAACCCGTGTGTGGATTCAGCAGTCTGCAAACACTTTCTCTGCAGAGTCCCAAAACAGGCGTTTTCAGCCCATTACCGGCATATGGAAGAAACAGCAGTAAGCACAGGGAAATATCTGCTTCTAAATCCAAAAAGCAGCTATCTAACAGAACGGTTGTCAATGTGTGCACTCAACTTCCAGAGTTAAACCCGTGTGTGGATTCAGCAGTCTGCAAACATCTTCTCTGCAGAGTCCCAAAACAGGCGTTTTCAGCCCATTACCGGCGTATGGAAGAAACGGCAGAAAGCACAGGGAAATATCTGCTTCTAAATCCAAAACGCAGCTATCTAACAGAACGGTTGTCAATGTGTGCACTCAACTTCCAGAGTTAAACCCGTGTGTGGATTCAGCAGTCTGCAAACACTTTCTCTGCAGAGTCCCAAAACAGGCGTTTTCAGCCCATTACCGGCATATGGAAGAAACGGCAGTAAGCACAGGGAAATATCTGCTTCTAAATCCAAAACGCAGCTATCTAACAGAACGGTTGTCAATGTGTGCACTCAACTTCCAGAGTTAAACCCGTGTGTGGATTCAGCAGTCTGCAAACAATTTCTCTGCAGAGTCCGAAAACAGGCGTTTTCAGCCCATTACCGGCATATGGAAGAAACAGCAGTAAGCACAGGGAAATATCTGCTTCTAAATCCAAAAAGCAGCTATCTAACAGAACGGTTGTCAATGTGTGCACTCAACTTCCAGAGTTAAACCCGTGTGTGGATTCAGCAGTCTGCAACACTTTCTCTGCAGAGTCCCAAAACAGGCGTTTTCAGCCCTTTACCGGCATGTGGAAGAAACAGCAGTAACCCCAGGGAAATATCTGCTTCTAAATCCAAAACGCAGCTATCTAACAGAACGGTTGTCAATGTGTGCACTCAACTTCCAGAGTTAAACCCGTGTGTGGATTCAGCAGTCTGCAAACACTTTCTCTGCAGAGTCCCAAAACAGGCGTTTTCAGCCCATTACCGGCATATGGAAGAAACGGCAGTAAGCACAGGGAAATATCTGCTTCTAAATCCAAAACACAGCTATCTAACAGAACGGTTGTCAATGTGTGCACTCAACTTCCAGAGTTAAACCCGTGTGTGGATTCAGCAGTCTGCAAACATCTTCTCTGCAGAGTCCCAAAACAGGCGTTTTCAGCCCATTACCGGCATATGGAAGAAACGGCAGTAAGCACAGGGAAATATCTGCTTCTAAATCCAAAACGCAGCTATCTAACAGAACGGTTGTCAATGTGTGCACTCAACTTCCAGAGTTAAACCCGTGTGTGGATTCAGCAGTCTGCAAACACTTTCTCTGCAGAGTCGCAAAACAGGCGTTTTCAGCCCATTACCGGCATATGGAAGAAACAGCAGTAAGCACAGGGAAATATCTGCTTCTAAATCCAAAACGCAGCTATCTAACAGAACGGTTGTCAATGTGTGCACTCAACTTCCAGAGATAAACCGGTGTGTGGATTCAGCAGTCTGCAAACACTTTCTCTGCAGAGTCCCAAAACAGGCGTTTTCAGGCCACTACCGGCATATGGAAGAAACAGCAGTAAGCACAGGGAAATATCTGCTTCTAAATCCAAAACGCAGCTATCTAATAGAACGGTTGTCAATGTGTGCACTCAACTTCCAGAGTTAAACCGGTGTGTGGATTCAGCAGTCTGCAAACACTTTCTCTGCAGAGTCCCCAAACAGGCGTTTTCAGCCCATTACCGGCATATGGAAGAAACAGCAGTAAGCACAGGGAAATATCTGCTTCTAAATCCAAAACGCAGCTATCTAACAGAACGGTTGTCAATGTGTGCACTCAACTTCCAGAGTTAAACCCGTGTGTGGATTCAGCAGTCTGCAAACACTTTCTCTGCAGAGTCCCAAAACAGGCGTTTTCAGCCCATTACCGGCATATGGAAGAAACAGCAGTAAGCACAGGGAAATATCTGCTTCTAAATCCAAAACGCAGCTATCTAACAGAACAGTTGTCAATGTGTGCACTCAACTTCCAGAGTTAAACCCGTGTGTGGATTCAGCAGTCTGCAAACCCTTTCTCTGCAGAGTCCCAAAACAGGCGTTTTCAGCCCTTTACCGGCATATGGAAGAAACAGCAGTAAGCACAGGGAAATATCTGCTTCTAAATCCAAAACGCAGCTATCTAACAGAACGGTTGTCAATGTGTGCACTCAACTTCCAGAGTTAAACCCGTGTGTGGATTCAGCAGTCTGCAAACACTTTCTCTGCAGAGTCCCAAAACAGGCGTTTTCAGCCCATTACCGGCATATGGAAGAAACGGCAGAAAGCACAGGGAAATATCTGCTTCTAAATCCAAAACGCAGCTATCTAACAGAACGGTTGTCAATGTGTGCACTCAACTTCCAGAGTTAAACCCGTGTGTGGATTCAGCAGTCTGCAAACACTTTCTCTGCAGAGTCCCAAAACAGGCGTTTTCAGCCCATTACCGGCATATGGAAGAAACGGCAGTAAGCACAGGGAAATATCTGCTTCTAAATCCAAAACGCAGCTATCTAACAGAACGGTTGTCAATGTGTGCACTCAACTTCCAGAGTTAAACCCGTGTGTGGATTCAGCAGTCTGCAAACACTTTCTCTGCAGAGTCCCAAAACAGGCGTTTTCAGCCCATTACCGGCATATGGAAGAAACGGCAGTAAGCACAGGGAAATATCTGCTTCTAAATCCAAAACGCAGCTATCTAACAGAACGGTTGTCAATGTGTGCACTCAACTTCCAGAGTTAAACCCTTGTGTGGATTCAGGAGTCTGCAAACACTTTCTCTGCAGAGTCCCAAAACAGGCGTTTTCAGACCATTACTGGCATATGGAAGAAACGGCAGTAAGCACAGGGAAATATCTGCTTCTAAATCCAAAACGCAGCTATCTAACAGAACGGTTGTCAATGTGTGCACTCAACTTCCAGAGTTAAACCCGTGTGTGGATTCAGCAGTCTGCAAACACTTTCTCTGCAGAGTCCCAAAACAGGCGTTTTCAGCCCATTACCGGCATATGGAAGAAACAGCAGTAAGCACAGGGAAATATCTGCTTCTAAATCCAAAAAGCAGCTATCTAACAGAACGGTTGTCAATGTGTGCACTCAACTTCCAGAGTTAAACCCGTGTGTGGATTCAGCAGTCTGCAAACATCTTCTCTGCAGAGTCCCAAAACAGGCGTTTTCAGCCCATTACCGGCATATGGAAGAAACGGCAGTAAGCACAGGGAAATATCTGCTTCTAAATCCAAAACGCAGCTATCTAACAGAACGGTTGTCAATGTGTGCACTCAACTTCCAGAGTTAAACCCGTGTGTGGATTCAGCAGTCTGCAAACACTTTCTCTGCAGAGTCCCAAAACAGGCGTTTTCAGCCCATTACCGGCATATGGAAGAAACGGCAGTAAGCACAGGGAAATATCTGCTTCTAAATCCAAAACGCAGCTATCTAACAGAACGGTTGTCAATGTGTGCACTCAACTTCCAGAGTTAAACCCGTGTGTGGATTCAGCAGTCTGCAAACAATTTCTCTGCAGAGTCCCAAAACAGGCGTTTTCAGCCCATTACCGGCATATGGAAGAAACAGCAGTAAGCACAGGGAAATATCTGCTTCTAAATCCAAAAAGCAGCTATCTAACAGAACGGTTGTCAATGTGTGCACTCAACTTCCAGAGTTAAACCCGTGTGTGGATTCAGCAGTCTGCAACACTTTCTCTGCAGAGTCCCAAAACAGGCGTTTTCAGCCCTTTACCGGCATGTGGAAGAAACAGCAGTAACCCCAGGGAAATATCTGCTTCTAAATCCAAAACGCAGCTATCTAACAGAACGGTTGTCAATGTGTGCACTCAACTTCCAGAGATAAACCCGTGTGTGGATTCAGCAGTCTGCAAACACTTTCTCTGCAGAGTCCCAAAACAGGCGTTTTCAGCCCATTACCGGCATATGGAAGAAACGGCAGTAAGCACAGGGAAATATCTGCTTCTAAATCCAAAACACAGCTATCTAACAGAACGGTTGTCAATGTGTGCACTCAACTTCCAGAGTTAAACCCGTGTGTGGATTCAGCAGTCTGCAAACATCTTCTCTGCAGAGTCCCAAAACAGGCGTTTTCAGCCCATTACCGGCATATGGAAGAAACGGCAGTAAGCACAGGGAAATATCTGCTTCTAAATCCAAAACGCAGCTATCTAACAGAACGGTTGTCAATGTGTGCACTCAACTTCCAGAGTTAAACCCGTGTGTGGATTCAGCAGTCTGCAAACACTTTCTCTGCAGAGTCGCAAAACAGGCGTTTTCAGCCCATTACCGGCATATGGAAGAAACAGCAGTAAGCACAGGGAAATATCTGCTTCTAAATCCAAAACGCAGCTATCTAACAGAACGGTTGTCAATGTGTGCACTCAACTTCCAGAGATAAACCGGTGTGTGGATTCAGCAGTCTGCAAACACTTTCTCTGCAGAGTCCCAAAACAGGCGTTTTCAGGCCACTACCGGCATATGGAAGAAACAGCAGTAAGCACAGGGAAATATCTGCTTCTAAATCCAAAACGCAGCTATCTAATAGAACGGTTGTCAATGTGTGCACTCAACTTCCAGAGTTAAACCGGTGTGTGGATTCAGCAGTCTGCAAACACTTTCTCTGCAGAGTCCCCAAACAGGCGTTTTCAGCCCATTACCGGCATATGGAAGAAACAGCAGTAAGCACAGGGAAATATCTGCTTCTAAATCCAAAACGCAGCTATCTAACAGAACGGTTGTCAATGTGTGCACTCAACTTCCAGAGTTAAACCCGTGTGTGGATTCAGCAGTCTGCAAACACTTTCTCTGCAGAGTCCCAAAACAGGCGTTTTCAGCCCATTACCGGCATATGGAAGAAACAGCAGTAAGCACAGGGAAATATCTGCTTCTAAATCCAAAACGCAGCTATCTAACAGAACAGTTGTCAATGTGTGCACTCAACTTCCAGAGTTAAACCCGTGTGTGGATTCAGCAGTCTGCAAACCCTTTCTCTGCAGAGTCCCAAAACAGGCGTTTTCAGCCCTTTACCGGCATATGGAAGAAACAGCAGTAAGCACAGGGAAATATCTGCTTCTAAATCCAAAACGCAGCTATCTAACAGAACGGTTGTCAATGTGTGCACTCAACTTCCAGAGTTAAACCCGTGTGTGGATTCAGCAGTCTGCAAACACTTTCTCTGCAGAGTCCCAAAACAGGCGTTTTCAGCCCATTACCGGCATATGGAAGAAACGGCAGAAAGCACAGGGAAATATCTGCTTCTAAATCCAAAACGCAGCTATCTAACAGAACGGTTGTCAATGTGTGCACTCAACTTCCAGAGTTAAACCCGTGTGTGGATTCAGCAGTCTGCAAACACTTTCTCTGCAGAGTCCCAAAACAGGCGTTTTCAGCCCATTACCGGCATATGGAAGAAACGGCAGTAAGCACAGGGAAATATCTGCTTCTAAATCCAAAACGCAGCTATCTAACAGAACGGTTGTCAATGTGTGCACTCAACTTCCAGAGTTAAACCCGTGTGTGGATTCAGCAGTCTGCAAACACTTTCTCTGCAGAGTCCCAAAACAGGCGTTTTCAGCCCATTACCGGCATATGGAAGAAACGGCAGTAAGCACAGGGAAATATCTGCTTCTAAATCCAAAACGCAGCTATCTAACAGAACGGTTGTCAATGTGTGCACTCAACTTCCAGAGTTAAACCCTTGTGTGGATTCAGGAGTCTGCAAACACTTTCTCTGCAGAGTCCCAAAACAGGCGTTTTCAGACCATTACTGGCATATGGAAGAAACGGCAGTAAGCACAGGGAAATATCTGCTTCTAAATCCAAAACGCAGCTATCTAACAGAACGGTTGTCAATGTGTGCACTCAACTTCCAGAGTTAAACCCGTGTGTGGATTCAGCAGTCTGCAAACACTTTCTCTGCAGAGTCCCAAAACAGGCGTTTTCAGCCCATTACCGGCATATGGAAGAAACAGCAGTAAGCACAGGGAAATATCTGCTTCTAAATCCAAAAAGCAGCTATCTAACAGAACGGTTGTCAATGTGTGCACTCAACTTCCAGAGTTAAACCCGTGTGTGGATTCAGCAGTCTGCAAACATCTTCTCTGCAGAGTCCCAAAACAGGCGTTTTCAGCCCATTACCGGCATATGGAAGAAACGGCAGTAAGCACAGGGAAATATCTGCTTCTAAATCCAAAACGCAGCTATCTAACAGAACGGTTGTCAATGTGTGCACTCAACTTCCAGAGTTAAACCCGTGTGTGGATTCAGCAGTCTGCAAACACTTTCTCTGCAGAGTCCCAAAACAGGCGTTTTCAGCCCATTACCGGCATATGGAAGAAACGGCAGTAAGCACAGGGAAATATCTGCTTCTAAATCCAAAACGCAGCTATCTAACAGAACGGTTGTCAATGTGTGCACTCAACTTCCAGAGTTAAACCCGTGTGTGGATTCAGCAGTCTGCAAACAATTTCTCTGCAGAGTCCCAAAACAGGCGTTTTCAGCCCATTACCGGCATATGGAAGAAACAGCAGTAAGCACAGGGAAATATCTGCTTCTAAATCCAAAAAGCAGCTATCTAACAGAACGGTTGTCAATGTGTGCACTCAACTTCCAGAGTTAAACCCGTGTGTGGATTCAGCAGTCTGCAACACTTTCTCTGCAGAGTCCCAAAACAGGCGTTTTCAGCCCTTTACCGGCATGTGGAAGAAACAGCAGTAACCCCAGGGAAATATCTGCTTCTAAATCCAAAACGCAGCTATCTAACAGAACGGTTGTCAATGTGTGCACTCAACTTCCAGAGATAAACCCGTGTGTGGATTCAGCAGTCTGCAAACACTTTCTCTGCAGAGTCCCAAAACAGGCGTTTTCAGCCCATTACCGGCATATGGAAGAAACGGCAGTAAGCACAGGGAAATATCTGCTTCTAAATCCAAAACACAGCTATCTAACAGAACGGTTGTCAATGTGTGCACTCAACTTCCAGAGTTAAACCCGTGTGTGGATTCAGCAGTCTGCAAACATCTTCTCTGCAGAGTCCCAAAACAGGCGTTTTCAGCCCATTACCGGCATATGGAAGAAACGGCAGTAAGCACAGGGAAATATCTGCTTCTAAATCCAAAACGCAGCTATCTAACAGAACGGTTGTCAATGTGTGCACTCAACTTCCAGAGTTAAACCCGTGTGTGGATTCAGCAGTCTGCAAACACGTTCTCTGCAGAGTCGCAAAACAGGCGTTTTCAGCCCATTACCGGCATATGGAAGAAACAGCAGTAAGCACAGGGAAATATCTGCTTCTAAATCCAAAAAGCAGCTATCTAACAGAACGGTTGTCAATGTGTGCACTCAACTTCCAGAGATAAACCCGTGTGTGGATTCAGCAGTCTGCAAACACTTTCTCTGCAGAGTCCCAAAACAGGCGTTTTCAGGCCATTACCGGCATATGGAAGAAACAGCAGTAAGCACAGGGAAATATCTGCTTCTAAATCCAAAACGCAGCTATCTAATAGAACGGTTGTCAATGTGTGCACTCAACTTCCAGAGTTAAACCGGTGTGTGGATTCAGCAGTCTGCAAACACTTTCTCTGCAGAGTCCCCAAACAGGCGTTTTCAGCCCATTACCGGCATATGGAAGAAACAGCAGTAAGCACAGGGAAATATCTGCTTCTAAATCCAAAACGCAGCTATCTAACAGAACGGTTGTCAATGTGTGCACTCAACTTCCAGAGTTAAACCCGTGTGTGGATTCAGCAGTCTGCAAACACTTTCTCTGCAGAGTCCCAAAACAGGCGTTTTCAGCCCATTACCGGCATATGGAAGAAACAGCAGTAAGCACAGGGAAATATCTGCTTCTAAATCCAAAACGCAGCTATCTAACAGAACAGTTGTCAATGTGTGCACTCAACTTCCAGAGTTAAACCCTTGTGTGGATTCAGGAGTCTGCAAACACTTTCTCTGCAGAGTCCCAAAACAGGCGTTTTCAGACCATTACTGGCATATGGAAGAAACAGCAGTAAGCCCAGGGAAATATCTGCTTCTAAATCCAAAACGCAGGTATCTAACAGAACGGTTGTCAATGTGTGCACTCAACTTCCAGAGTTAAACCCGTGTGTGGATTCAGCAGTCTGCAAACACTTTCTCTGCAGAGTCCCAAAACAGGCGTTTTCAGCCCATTACCGGCATATGGAAGAAACAGCAGTAAGCACAGGGAAATATCTGCTTCTAAATCCAAAACGCAGCTATCTAACAGAACGGTTGTCAATGTGTGCACTCAACTTCCAGAGTTAAACCCGTGTGTGGATTCAGCAGTCTGCAAACACTTTCTCTGCACAGTCCCAAAACAGGCGTTTTCAGCCCTTTACCGGCATATGGAAGAAACAGCAGTAAGCACAGGGAAATATCTGCTTCTAAATCCAAAACGCAGCTATCTAACAGAACGGTTGTCAATGTGTGCACTCAACTTCCAGAGTTAAACCCGTGTGTGGATTCAGCAGTCTGCAAACCCTTTCTCTGCAGAGTCCCAAAACAGGCGTTTTCAGCCCATTACCGGCATATGGAAGAAACAGCAGTAAGCACAGGGAAATATCTGCTTCTAAATCCAAAACGCAGCTATCTAACAGAACGGTTGTCAATGTGTGCACTCAACTTCCAGAGTTAAACCCGTGTGTGGATTCAGCAGTCTGCAAACACTTTCTCTGCAGAGTCCCAAAACAGGCGTTTTCAGCCCATTACCGGCATATGGAAGAAACAGCAGTAAGCACAGGGAAATATCTGCTTCTAAATCCAAAACGCAGCTATCTAACAGAACGGTTGTCAATGTGTGCACTCAACTTCCAGAGTTAAACCCGTGTGTGGATTCAGCAGTCTGCAAACATTTTCTCTGCAGATTCCCAAAACTGGCGTTTTCAGCCCATTACCGGCATATGGAAGAAACGGCAGTAAGCACAGGGAAATATCTGCTTCTAAATCCAAAACCAGCTATCTAACAGAACGGTTGTCAATGTGTGCACTCAACTTCCAGAGTTAAACCCGTGTGTGGATTCAGCAGTCTGCAAACACTTTCTCTGCAGAGTCCCAAAACAGGCGTTTTCAGCCCATTACCGGCATATGGAAGAAACGGCAGTAAGCACAGGGAAATATCTGCTTCTAAATCCAAAACGCAGCTATCTAACAGAACGGTTGTCAATGTGTGCACTCAACTTCCAGAGATAATCCCTTGTGTGGATTCAGGAGTCTGCAAACACTTTCTCTGCAGAGTCCCAAAACAGGCGTTTTCAGACCATTACTGGCATATGGAAGAAACGGCAGTAAGCACAGGGAAATATCTGCTTCTAAATCCAAAACGCAGCTATCTAACAGAACGGTTGTCAATGTGTGCACTCAACTTCCAGAGTTAAACCCGTGTGTGGATTCAGCAGTCTGCAAACACTTTCTCTGCAGAGTCCCAAAACAGGCGTTTTCAGCCCATTACCGGCATATGGAAGAAACAGCAGTAAGCACAGGGAAATATCTGCTTCTAAATCCAAAAAGCAGCTATCTAACAGAACGGTTGTCAATGTGTGCACTCAACTTCCAGAGTTAAACCCGTGTGTGGATTCAGCAGTCTGCAAACATCTTCTCTGCAGAGTCCCAAAACAGGCGTTTTCAGCCCATTACCGGCATATGGAAGAAACGGCAGTAAGCACAGGGAAATATCTGCTTCTAAATCCAAAACGCAGCTATCTAACAGAACGGTTGTCAATGTGTGCACTCAACTTCCAGAGTTAAACCCGTGTGTGGATTCAGCAGTCTGCAAACACTTTCTCTGCAGAGTCCCAAAACAGGCGTTTTCAGCCCATTACCGGCATATGGAAGAAACGGCAGTAAGCACAGGGAAATATCTGCTTCTAAATCCAAAACGCAGCTATCTAACAGAACGGTTGTCAATGTGTGCACTCAACTTCCAGAGTTAAACCCGTGTGTGGATTCAGCAGTCTGCAACACTTTCTCTGCAGAGTCCCAAAACAGGCGTTTTCAGCCCTTTACCGGCATGTGGAAGAAACAGCAGTAACCCCAGGGAAATATCTGCTTCTAAATCCAAAACGCAGCTATCTAATAGAACGGTTGTCAATGTGTGCACTCAACTTCCAGAGTTAAACCGGTGTGTGGATTCAGCAGTCTGCAAACACTTTCTCTGCAGAGTCCCCAAACAGGCGTTTTCAGCCCATTACCGGCATATGGAAGAAACAGCAGTAAGCACAGGGAAATATCTGCTTCTAAATCCAAAACGCAGCTATCTAACAGAACGGTTGTCAATGTGTGCACTCAACTTCCAGAGTTAAACCCGTGTGTGGATTCAGCAGTCTGCAAACACTTTCTCTGCAGAGTCCCAAAACAGGCGTTTTCAGCCCATTACCGGCATATGGAAGAAACAGCAGTAAGCACAGGGAAATATCTGCTTCTAAATCCAAAACGCAGCTATCTAACAGAACAGTTGTCAATGTGTGCACTCAACTTCCAGAGTTAAACCCGTGTGTGGATTCAGCAGTCTGCAAACCCTTTCTCTGCAGAGTCCCAAAACAGGCGTTTTCAGCCCTTTACCGGCATATGGAAGAAACAGCAGTAAGCACAGGGAAATATCTGCTTCTAAATCCAAAACGCAGCTATCTAACAGAACGGTTGTCAATGTGTGCACTCAACTTCCAGGGTTAAACCCGTGTGTGGATTCAGCAATCTGCAAACACTTTCTCTGCAGAGTCCCAAAACAGGCGTTTTCAGCCCATTACCGGCATATGGAAGAAACGGCAGAAAGCACAGGGAAATATCTGCTTCTAAATCTAAAACGCAGCTATCTAACAGAACGGTTGTCAATGTGTGCACTCAACTTCCAGAGTTAAACCCGTGTGTGGATTCAGCAGTCTGCAAACACTTTCTCTGCAGAGTCCCAAAACAGGCGTTTTCAGCCCATTACCGGCATATGGAAGAAACGGCAGTAAGCACAGGGAAATATCTGCTTCTAAATCCAAAACGCAGCTATCTAACAGAACGGTTGTCAATGTGTGCACTCAACTTCCAGAGTTAAACCCGTGTGTGGATTCAGCAGTCTGCAAACACTTTCTCTGCAGAGTCCCAAAACAGGCGTTTTCAGCCCATTACCGGCATATGGAAGAAACGGCAGTAAGCACAGGGAAATATCTGCTTCTAAATCCAAAACGCAGCTATCTAACAGAACGGTTGTCAATGTGTGCACTCAACTTCCAGAGTTAAACCCTTGTGTGGATTCAGGAGTCTGCAAACACTTTCTCTGCAGAGTCCCAAAACAGGCGTTTTCAGACCATTACTGGCATATGGAAGAAACGGCAGTAAGCACAGGGAAATATCTGCTTCTAAATCCAAAACGCAGCTATCTAACAGAACGGTTGTCAATGTGTGCACTCAACTTCCAGAGTTAAACACGTGTGTGGATTCAGCAGTCTGCAAACACTTTCTCTGCAGAGTCCCAAAACAGGCGTTTTCAGCCCATTACCGGCATATGGAAGAAACAGCAGTAAGCACAGGGAAATATCTGCTTCTAAATCCAAAAAGCAGCTATCTAACAGAACGGTTGTCAATGTGTGCACTCAACTTCCAGAGTTAAACCCGTGTGTGGATTCAGCAGTCTGCAAACATCTTCTCTGCAGAGTCCCAAAACAGGCGTTTTCAGCCCATTACCGGCATATGGAAGAAACGGCAGTAAGCACAGGGAAATATCTGCTTCTAAATCCAAAACGCAGCTATCTAACAGAACGGTTGTCAATGTGTGCACTCAACTTCCAGAGTTAAACCCGTGTGTGGATTCAGCAGTCTGCAAACACTTTCTCTGCAGAGTCCCAAAACAGGCGTTTTCAGCCCATTACCGGCATATGGAAGAAACGGCAGTAAGCACAGGGAAATATCTGCTTCTAAATCCAAAACGCAGCTATCTAACAGAACGGTTGTCAATGTGTGCACTCAACTTCCAGAGTTAAACCCGTGTGTGGATTCAGCAGTCTGCAAACAATTTCTCTGCAGAGTCCCAAAACAGGCGTTTTCAGCCCATTACCGGCATATGGAAGAAACAGCAGTAAGCACAGGGAAATATCTGCTTCTAAATCCAAAAAGCAGCTATCTAACAGAACGGTTGTCAATGTGTGCACTCAACTTCCAGAGTTAAACCCGTGTGTGGATTCAGCAGTCTGCAACACTTTCTCTGCAGAGTCCCAAAACAGGCGTTTTCAGCCCTTTACCGGCATGTGGAAGAAACAGCAGTAACCCCAGGGAAATATCTGCTTCTAAATCCAAAACGCAGCTATCTAACAGAACGGTTGTCAATGTGTGCACTCAACTTCCAGAGTTAAACCCGTGTGTGGATTCAGCAGTCTGCAAACACTTTCTCTGCAGAGTCCCAAAACAGGCGTTTTCAGCCCATTACCGGCATATGGAAGAAACAGCAGTAAGCACAGGGAAATATCTGCTTCTAAATCCAAAACGCAGCTATCTAACAGAACAGTTGTCAATGTGTGCACTCAACTTCCAGAGTTAAACCCGTGTGTGGATTCAGCAGTCTGCAAACCCTTTCTCTGCAGAGTCCCAAAACAGGCGTTTTCAGCCCTTTACCGGCATATGGAAGAAACAGCAGTAAGCACAGGGAAATATCTGCTTCTAAATCCAAAACGCAGCTATCTAACAGAACGGTTGTCAATGTGTGCACTCAACTTCCAGGGTTAAACCCGTGTGTGGATTCAGCAGTCTGCAAACACTTTCTCTGCAGAGTCCCAAAACAGGCGTTTTCAGCCCATTACCGGCATATGGAAGAAACGGCAGAAAGCACAGGGAAATATCTGCTTCTAAATCTAAAACGCAGCTATCTAACAGAACGGTTGTCAATGTGTGCACTCAACTTCCAGAGTTAAACCCGTGTGTGGATTCAGCAGTCTGCAAACACTTTCTCTGCAGAGTCCCAAAACAGGCGTTTTCAGCCCATTACCGGCATATGGAAGAAACGGCAGTAAGCACAGGGAAATATCTGCTTCTAAATCCAAAACGCAGCTATCTAACAGAACGGTTGTCAATGTGTGCACTCAACTTCCAGAGTTAAACCCGTGTGTGGATTCAGCAGTCTGCAAACACTTTCTCTGCAGAGTCCCAAAACAGGCGTTTTCAGCCCATTACCGGCATATGGAAGAAACGGCAGTAAGCACAGGGAAATATCTGCTTCTAAATCCAAAACGCAGCTATCTAACAGAACGGTTGTCAATGTGTGCACTCAACTTCCAGAGTTAAACCCTTGTGTGGATTCAGGAGTCTGCAAACACTTTCTCTGCAGAGTCCCAAAACAGGCGTTTTCAGACCATTACTGGCATATGGAAGAAACGGCAGTAAGCACAGGGAAATATCTGCTTCTAAATCCAAAACGCAGCTATCTAACAGAACGGTTGTCAATGTGTGCACTCAACTTCCAGAGTTAAACACGTGTGTGGATTCAGCAGTCTGCAAACACTTTCTCTGCAGAGTCCCAAAACAGGCGTTTTCAGCCCATTACCGGCATATGGAAGAAACAGCAGTAAGCACAGGGAAATATCTGCTTCTAAATCCAAAAAGCAGCTATCTAACAGAACGGTTGTCAATGTGTGCACTCAACTTCCAGAGTTAAACCCGTGTGTGGATTCAGCAGTCTGCAAACATCTTCTCTGCAGAGTCCCAAAACAGGCGTTTTCAGCCCATTACCGGCATATGGAAGAAACGGCAGTAAGCACAGGGAAATATCTGCTTCTAAATCCAAAACGCAGCTATCTAACAGAACGGTTGTCAATGTGTGCACTCAACTTCCAGAGTTAAACCCGTGTGTGGATTCAGCAGTCTGCAAACACTTTCTCTGCAGAGTCCCAAAACAGGCGTTTTCAGCCCATTACCGGCATATGGAAGAAACGGCAGTAAGCACAGGGAAATATCTGCTTCTAAATCCAAAACGCAGCTATCTAACAGAACGGTTGTCAATGTGTGCACTCAACTTCCAGAGTTAAACCCGTGTGTGGATTCAGCAGTCTGCAAACAATTTCTCTGCAGAGTCCCAAAACAGGCGTTTTCAGCCCATTACCGGCATATGGAAGAAACAGCAGTAAGCACAGGGAAATATCTGCTTCTAAATCCAAAAAGCAGCTATCTAACAGAACGGTTGTCAATGTGTGCACTCAACTTCCAGAGTTAAACCCGTGTGTGGATTCAGCAGTCTGCAACACTTTCTCTGCAGAGTCCCAAAACAGGCGTTTTCAGCCCTTTACCGGCATGTGGAAGAAACAGCAGTAACCCCAGGGAAATATCTGCTTCTAAATCCAAAACGCAGCTATCTAACAGAACGGTTGTCAATGTGTGCACTCAACTTCCAGAGATAAACCCGTGTGTGGATTCAGCAGTCTGCAAACACTTTCTCTGCAGAGTCCCAAAACAGGCGTTTTCAGCCCATTACCGGCATATGGAAGAAACGGCAGTAAGCACAGGGAAATATCTGCTTCTAAATCCAAAACACAGCTATCTAACAGAACGGTTGTCAATGTGTGCACTCAACTTCCAGAGTTAAACCCGTGTGTGGATTCAGCAGTCTGCAAACATCTTCTCTGCAGAGTCCCAAAACAGGCGTTTTCAGCCCATTACCGGCATATGGAAGAAACGGCAGTAAGCACAGGGAAATATCTGCTTCTAAATCCAAAACGCAGCTATCTAACAGAACGGTTGTCAATGTGTGCACTCAACTTCCAGAGTTAAACCCGTGTGTGGATTCAGCAGTCTGCAAACACGTTCTCTGCAGAGTCGCAAAACAGGCGTTTTCAGCCCATTACCGGCATATGGAAGAAACAGCAGTAAGCACAGGGAAATATCTGCTTCTAAATCCAAAACGCAGCTATCTAACAGAACGGTTGTCAATGTGTGCACTCAACTTCCAGAGATAAACCCGTGTGTGGATTCAGCAGTCTGCAAACACTTTCTCTGCAGAGTCCCAAAACAGGCGTTTTCAGGCCATTACCGGCATATGGAAGAAACAGCAGTAAGCACAGGGAAATATCTGCTTCTAAATCCAAAACGCAGCTATCTAATAGAACGGTTGTCAATGTGTGCACTCAACTTCCAGAGTTAAACCGGTGTGTGGATTCAGCAGTCTGCAAACACTTTCTCTGCAGAGTCCCCAAACAGGCGTTTTCAGCCCATTACCGGCATATGGAAGAAACAGCAGTAAGCACAGGGAAATATCTGCTTCTAAATCCAAAACGCAGCTATCTAACAGAACGGTTGTCAATGTGTGCACTCAACTTCCAGAGTTAAACCCGTGTGTGGATTCAGCAGTCTGCAAACACTTTCTCTGCAGAGTCCCAAAACAGGCGTTTTCAGCCCATTACCGGCATATGGAAGAAACAGCAGTAAGCACAGGGAAATATCTGCTTCTAAATCCAAAACGCAGCTATCTAACAGAACAGTTGTCAATGTGTGCACTCAACTTCCAGAGTTAAACCCTTGTGTGGATTCAGGAGTCTGCAAACACTTTCTCTGCAGAGTCCCAAAACAGGCGTTTTCAGACCATTACTGGCATATGGAAGAAACAGCAGTAAGCCCAGGGAAATATCTGCTTCTAAATCCAAAACGCAGCTATCTAACAGAACGGTTGTCAATGTGTGCACTCAACTTCCAGAGTTAAACCCGTGTGTGGATTTAGCAGTCTGCAAACACTTTCTCTGCAGAGTCCCAAAACAGGCGTTTTCAGCCCATTACCGGCATATGGAAGAAACAGCAGTAAGCACAGGGAAATATCTGCTTCTAAATCCAAAACGCAGCTATCTAACAGAACGGTTGTCAATGTGTGCACTCAACTTCCAGAGTTAAACCCGTGTGTGGATTCAGCAGTCTGCAAACACTTTCTCTGCACAGTCCCAAAACAGGCGTTTTCAGCCCTTTACCGGCATATGGAAGAAACAGCAGTAAGCACAGGGAAATATCTGCTTCTAAATCCAAAACGCAGCTATCTAACAGAACGGTTGTCAATGTGTGCACTCAACTTCCAGAGTTAAACCCGTGTGTGGATTCAGCAGTCTGCAAACCCTTTCTCTGCAGAGTCCCAAAACAGGCGTTTTCAGCCCATTACCGGCATATGGAAGAAACAGCAGTAAGCACAGGGAAATATCTGCTTCTAAATCCAAAACGCAGCTATCTAACAGAACGGTTGTCAATGTGTGCACTCAACTTCCAGAGTTAAACCCGTGTGTGGATTCAGCAGTCTGCAAACACTTTCTCTGCAGAGTCCCAAAACAGGCGTTTTCAGCCCATTACCGGCATATGGAAGAAACAGCAGTAAGCACAGGGAAATATCTGCTTCTAAATCCAAAACGCAGCTATCTAACAGAACGGTTGTCAATGTGTGCACTCAACTTCCAGAGTTAAACCCGTGTGTGGATTCAGCAGTCTGCAAACATTTTCTCTGCAGATTCCCAAAACAGGCGTTTTCAGCCCATTACCGGCATATGGAAGAAACGGCAGTAAGCACAGGGAAATATCTGCTTCTAAATCCAAAACCAGCTATCTAACAGAACGGTTGTCAATGTGTGCACTCAACTTCCAGAGTTAAACCCGTGTGTGGATTCAGCAGTCTGCAAACACTTTCTCTGCAGAGTCCCAAAACAGGCGTTTTCAGCCCATTACCGGCATATGGAAGAAACGGCAGTAAGCACAGGGAAATATCTGCTTCTAAATCCAAAACGCAGCTATCTAACAGAACGGTTGTCAATGTGTGCACTCAACTTCCAGAGATAAACCCTTGTGTGGATTCAGGAGTCTGCAAACACTTTCTCTGCAGAGTCCCAAAACAGGCGTTTTCAGACCATTACTGGCATATGGAAGAAACGGCAGTAAGCACAGGGAAATATCTGCTTCTAAATCCAAAACGCAGCTATCTAACAGAACGGTTGTCAATGTGTGCACTCAACTTCCAGAGTTAAACCCGTGTGTGGATTCAGCAGTCTGCAAACACTTTCTCTGCAGAGTCCCAAAACAGGCGTTTTCAGCCCATTACCGGCATATGGAAGAAACAGCAGTAAGCACAGGGAAATATCTGCTTCTAAATCCAAAAAGCAGCTATCTAACAGAACGGTTGTCAATGTGTGCACTCAACTTCCAGAGTTAAACCCGTGTGTGGATTCAGCAGTCTGCAAACATCTTCTCTGCAGAGTCCCAAAACAGGCGTTTTCAGCCCATTACCGGCATATGGAAGAAACGGCAGTAAGCACAGGGAAATATCTGCTTCTAAATCCAAAACGCAGCTATCTAACAGAACGGTTGTCAATGTGTGCACTCAACTTCCAGAGTTAAACCCGTGTGTGGATTCAGCAGTCTGCAAACACTTTCTCTGCAGAGTCCCAAAACAGGCGTTTTCAGCCCATTACCGGCATATGGAAGAAACGGCAGTAAGCACAGGGAAATATCTGCTTCTAAATCCAAAACGCAGCTATCTAACAGAACGGTTGTCAATGTGTGCACTCAACTTCCAGAGTTAAACCCGTGTGTGGATTCAGCAGTCTGCAAACACTTTCTCTGCAGAGTCCCAAAACAGGCGTTTTCAGCCCATTACCGGCATATGGAAGAAACAGCAGTAAGCACAGGGAAATATCTGCTTCTAAATCCAAAACGCAGCTATCTAACAGAACGGTTGTCAATGTGTGCACTCAACTTCCAGAGTTAAACCCGTGTGTGGATTCAGCAGTCTGCAAACACTTTCTCTGCAGAGTCCCAAAACAGGCGTTTTCAGCCCATTACCGGCATATGGAAGAAACAGCAGTAAGCACAGGGAAATATCTGCTTCTAAATCCAAAACGCAGCTATCTAACAGAACGGTTGTCAATGTGTGCACTCAACTTCCAGAGTTAAACCCGTGTGTGGATTCAGCAGTCTGCAAACACTTTCTCTGCAGAGTCCCAAAACAGGCGTTTTCAGCCCATTACCGGCATATGGAAGAAACGGCAGTAAGCACAGGGAAATATCTGCTTCTAAATCCAAAACGCAGCTATCTAACAGAACGGTTGTCAATGTGTGCACTCAACTTCCAGAGTTAAACCCGTGTGTGGATTCAGCAGTCTGCAAACCCTTTCTCTGCAGAGTCCCAAAACAGGCGTTTTCAGCCCATTACCGGCATATGGAAGAAACGGCAGTAAGCACAGGGAAATATCTGCTTCTAAATCCAAAACGCAGCTATCTAACAGAACGGTTGTCAATGTGTGCACTCAACTTCCAGAGTTAAACCCTTGTGTGGATTCAGGAGTCTGCAAACACTTTCTCTGCAGAGTCCCAAAACAGGCGTTTTCAGACCATTACTGGCATATGGAAGAAACAGCAGTAAGCCCAGGGAAATATCTGCTTCTAAATCCAAAACGCAGCTATCTAACAGAACGGTTGTCAATGTGTGCACTCAACTTCCAGAGTTAAACCCGTGTGTGGATTCAGCAGTCTGCAAACACTTTCTCTGCAGAGTCCCAAAACAGGCGTTTTCAGCCCGATTACCGGCATATGGAAGAAGCAGCAGTAAGCACAGGGAAATATCTGCTTCTAAATCCAAAAAGCAGCTATCTAACAGAACGGTTGTCAATGTGTGCACTCAACTTCCAGAGTTAAACCCGTGTGTGGATTCAGCAGTCTGCAAACACTTTCTCTGCCGAGTCCCAAAACAGGCGTTTTCAGCCCTTTACCGGCATATGGAAGAAACAGCAGTAACCCCAGGGAAAAATCTGCTTCTAAATCCA
Source organism: Aotus nancymaae (assembly GCF_030222135.1). Taxonomy (NCBI): domain Eukaryota; kingdom Metazoa; phylum Chordata; class Mammalia; order Primates; family Aotidae; genus Aotus; species Aotus nancymaae. Next base: position 54,238 of record NW_026988874.1, read on the forward strand.
AAACGCAGCTATCTAACAGAACGGTTTGTCAATGTGTGCACTCAACTTCCAGAGTTAAACCCGTGTGTGGATTCAGCAGTCTGCAAACACTTTCTCTGCAGAGTCCCAAAACAGGCGTTTTCAGCCCATTACCGGCATATGGAAGAAACAGCGAGTAAGCACAGGGAAATATCTGCTTCTAAATCCAAAACGCAGCTATCTAACAGAACGGTTGTCAATGTGTGCACTCAACTTCCAGAGTTAAACCCGTGTGTGGATTCAGCAGTCTGCAAACACTTCTCTGCAGAGTCCCAAAACAGGCGTTTTCAGCCCATTACCGGCATATGGAAGAAACAGCAGTAAGCACAGGGAAATATCTGCTTCTAAATCCAAAACGCAGCTATCTAACAGAACGGTTGTCAATGTGTGCACTCAACTTCCAGAGTTAAACCCGTGTGTGGATTCAGCAGTCTGCAAACACTTTCTCTGCAGAGTCCCAAAACAGGCGTTTTCAGCCCATTACCGGCATATGGAAGAAACAGCGAGTAAGCACAGGGAAATATCTGCTTCTAAATCCAAAACGCAGCTATCTAACAGAACGGTTGTCAATGTGTGCACTCAACTTCCAGAGTTAAACCCGTGTGTGGATTCAGCAGTCTGCAAACATCTTCTCTGCAGAGACCCAAAACAGGCGTTTTCAGCCCATTACCGGCATATGGAAGAAACGGCAGTAAGCACAGGGAAATATCTGCTTCTAAATCCAAAACGCAGCTATCTAACAGAACGGTTGTCAATGTGTGCACTCAACTTCCAGAGTTAAACCCGTGTGTGGATTCAGCAGTCTGCAAACACTTCTCTGCAGAGTCCCAAAACAGGCGTTTTCAGCCCATTACCGGCATATGGAAGAAACAGCAGTAAGCACAGGGAAATATCTGCTTCTAAATCCAAAACGCAGCTATCTAACAGAACGGTTGTCAATGTGTGCACTCAACTTCCAGAGTTAAACCCGTGTGTGGATTCAGCAGTCTGCAAACACTTTCTCTGCAGAGTCCCAAAACAGGCGTTTTCAGCCCATTACCGGCATATGGAAGAAACGGCAGTAAGCACAGGGAAATATCTGCTTCTAAATCCAAAACGCAGCTATCTAACAGAACGGTTGTCAATGTGTGCACTCAACTTCCAGAGTTAAACCAGTGTGTGGATTCAGCAGTCTGCAAACCCTTTCTCTGCAGAGTCCCAAACAGGCGTTTTCAGCCCATTACCGGCATATGGAAGAAACGGCAGTAAGCACAGGGAAATATCTGCTTCTAAATCCAAAACGGCAGCTATCTAACAGAACGGTTGTCAATGTGTGCACTCAACTTCCAGAGTTAAACCCTTGTGTGGATTCAGCAGTCTGCAAACACTTTCTCTGCAGAGTCCCCAAACAGGCGTTTTCAGCCCATTACCGGCATATGGAAGAAACAGCAGTAAGCACAGGGAAATATCTGCTTCTAAATCCAAAAAGCAGCTATCTAACAGAACGGTTGTCAATGTGTGCACTCAACTTCCAGAGTTAAACCCGTGTGTGGATTCAGCAGTCTGCAAACACTTTCTCTGCAGAGTCCCAAAACAGGCGTTTTCAGCCCATTACCGGCATATGGAAGAAACGGCAGTAAGCACAGGGAAATATCTGCTTCTAAATCCAAAACGCAGCTATCTAACAGAACGGTTGTCAATGTGTGCACTCAACTTCCAGAGTTAAACCCGTGTGTGGATTCAGCAGTCTGCAAACACTTTCTCTGCAGAGTCCCAAAACAGGCGTTTTCAGCCCATTACCGGCATATGGAAGAAACGGCAGTAAGCACAGGGAAATATCTGCTTCTAAATCCAAAACGCAGCTATCTAACAGAACGGTTGTCAATGTGTGCACTCAACTTCCAGAGTTTAAACCAGTGTGTGGATTCAGCAGTCTGCAAACCCTTTCTCTGCAGAGTCCCAAAACAGGCGTTTTCAGCCCATTACCGGCATATGGAAGAAACGGCAGTAAGCACAGGGAAATATCTGCTTCTAAATCCAAAACGCAGCTATCTAACAGAACGGTTGTCAATGTGTGCACTCAACTTGCAGAGTTAAACCCTTGTGTGGATTCAGGAGTCTGCAAACACTTTCTCTGCAGAGTCCCAAAACAGGCGTTTTCAGCCCATTACCGGCATATGGAAGAAACGGCAGTAAGCACAGGGAAATATCTGCTTCTAAATCCAAAACGCAGCTATCTAACAGAACGGTTGTCAATGTGTGCACTCAACTTCCAGAGTTAAACCAGTGTGTGGATTCAGCAGTCTGCAAACACTTTCTCTGCAGAGTCCCAAAACAGGCGTTTTCAGCCCATTACCGGCATATGGAAGAAACAGCAGTAAGCACAGGGAAATATCTGCTTCTAAATCCAAAACGCAGCTATCTAACAGAACGGTTGTCAATGTGTGCACTCAACTTCCAGAGTTAAACCCGTGTGGTGGATTCAGCAGTCTGCAAACACTTTCTCTGCAGAGTCCCAAAACAGGCGTTTTCAGCCCATTACCGGCATATGGAAGAAACGGCAGTAAGCACAGGGAAATATCTGCTTCTAAATCCAAAACGCAGCTATCTAACAGAACGGTTGTCAATGTGTGCACTCAACTTCCAGAGTTAAACCCGTGTGTGGATTCAGCAGTCTGCAAACACTTTCTCTGCAGAGTCCCAAAACAGGCGTTTTCAGCCCATTACCGGCATATGGAAGAAACAGCAGTAAGCACAGGGAAATATCTGCTTCTAAATCCAAAACGCAGCTATCTAACAGAACGGTTGTCAATGTGTGCACTCAACTTCCAGAGTTAAACCCGTGTGTGGATTCAGCAGTCTGCAAACACTTTCTCTGCAGAGTCCCAAAATAGGCGTTTTCAGCCCATTACCGGCATATGGAAGAAACAGCAGTAAGCACAGGGAAATATCTGCTTCTAAATCCAAAACGCAGCTATCTAACAGAACGGTTGTCAATGTGTGCACTCAACTTCCAGAGTTAAACCCGTGTGTGGATTCAGCAGTCTGCAAACACTTTCTCTGCAGAGTCCCAAAACAGGCGTTTTCAGCCCATTACCGGCATATGGAAGAAACAGCAGTAAGCACAGGGAAATATCTGCTTCTAAATCCAAAACGCAGCTATCTAACAGAACGGTTGTCAATGTGTGCACTCAACTTCCAGAGTTAAACCCGTGTGTGGATTCAGCAGTCTGCAAACCCTTTCTCTGCAGAGTCCCAAAACAGGCGTTTTCAGCCCATTACCGGCATATGGAAGAAACGGCAGTAAGCATAGGGAAATATCTGCTTCTAAATCCAAAACGCAGCTATCTAACAGAACGGTTGTCAATGTGTGCACTCAACTTCCAGAGTTAAACCCTTGTGTGGATTCAGGAGTCTGCAAACACTTTCTCTGCAGAGTCCCAAAACAGGCGTTTTCAGACCATTACTGGCATATGGAAGAAACAGCAGTAAGCCCAGGGAAATATCTGCTTCTAAATCCAAAACGCAGCTATCTAACAGAACGGTTGTCAATGTGTGCACTCAACTTCCAGAGTTAAACCCGTGTGTGGATTCAGCAGTCTGCAAACACTTTCTCTGCAGAGTCCCAAAACAGGCGTTTTCAGCCCATTACCGGCATATGGAAGAAACAGCAGTAAGCACAGGGAAATATCTGCTTCTAAATCCAAAAAGCAGCTATCTAGCAGAACGGTTGTCAATGTGTGCACTCAACTTCCAGAGTTAAACCCGTGTGTGGATTCAGCAGTCTGCAAACACTTTCTCTGCCGAGTCCCAAAACAGGCGTTTTCAGCCCTTTACCGGCATATGGAAGAAACAGCAGTAACCCCAGGGAAATATCTGCTTCTAAATCCAAAAAGCAGCTATCTAACAGAACGGTTGTCAATGTGTGCACTCAACTTCCAGAGTTAAACCCGTGTGTGGATTCAGCAGTCTGCAAACACTTTCTCTGCAGAGTCCCAAAACAGGCGTTTTCAGCCCATTACCGGCATATGGAAGAAACAGCAGTAAGCACAGGGAAATATCTGCTTCTAAATCCAAAACGCAGCTATCTAACAGAACGGTTGTCAATGTGTGCACTCAACTTCCAGAGTTAAACCCGTGTGTGGATTCAGCAGTCTGCAAACACTTTCTCTGCAGAGTCCCAAAACAGGCGTTTTCAGCCCATTACCGGCATATGGAAGAAACAGCAGTAAGCACAGGGAAATATCTGCTTCTAAATCCAAAACGCAGCTATCTAACAGAACGGTTGTCAATGTGTGCACTCAACTTCCAGAGTTAAACCCGTGTGTGGATTCAGCAGTCTGCAAACACTTTCTCTGCAGAGTCCCAAAACAGGCGTTTTCAGCCCATTACCGGCATATGGAAGAAACGGCGAGTAAGCACAGGGAAATATCTGCTTCTAAATCCAAAACGCAGCTATCTAACAGAACGGTTGTCAATGTGTGCACTCAACTTCCAGAGTTAAACCCGTGTGTGGATTCAGCAGTCTGCAAACATTTTCTCTGCAGATTCCCAAAACAGGCGTTTTCAGCCATTACCGGCATATGGAAGAAACGGCAGTAAGCACAGGGAAATATCTGCTTCTAAATCCAAAACCAGCTATCTAACAGAACGGTTGTCAATGTGTGCACTCAACTTCCAGAGTTAAACCCGTGTGTGGATTCAGCAGTCTGCAAACACTTTCTCTGCAGAGTCCCAAAACAGGCGGTTTTCAGCCCATTACCGGCATATGGAAGAAACGGCAGTAAGCACAGGGAAATATCTGCTTCTAAATCCAAAACGCAGCTATCTAACAGAACGGTTGTCAATGTGTGCACTCAACTTCCAGAGTTAAACCCGTGTGGATTCAGCAGTCTGCAAACACTTTCTCTGCAGAGTCCCAAAACAGGCGTTTTCAGCCCAATACCGGCATATGGAAGAAACGGCAGTAAGCACAGGGAAATATCTGCTTCTAAATCCAAAAAGCAGCTATCTAACAGAACGGTTGTCAATGTGTGCACTCAACTTCCAGAGATAAACCCTTGTGTGGATTCAGGAGTCTGCAAACACTTTCTCTGCAGAGTCCCAAAACAGGCGTTTTCAGACCATTACTGGCATATGGAAGAAACGGCGAGTAAGCACAGGGAAATATCTGCTTCTAAATCCAAAACGCAGCTATCTAACAGAACGGTTGTCAATGTGTGCACTCAACTTCCAGAGTTAAACCCGTGTGTGGATTCAGCAGTCTGCAAACACTTTCTCTGCAGAGTCCCAAAACAGGCGTTTTCAGCCCATTACCGGCATATGGAAGAAACAGCAGTAAGCACAGGGAAATATCTGCTTCTAAATCCAAAAAGCAGCTATCTAACAGAACGGTTTGTCAATGTGTGCACTCAACTTCCAGAGTTAAACCCGTGTGTGGATTCAGCAGTCTGCAAACATCTTCTCTGCAGAGTCCCAAAACAGGCGTTTTCAGCCCATTACCGGCATATGGAAGAAACGGCAGTAAGCACAGGGAAATATCTGCTTCTAAATCCAAAACGCAGCTATCTAACAGAACGGTTGTCAATGTGTGCACTCAACTTCCAGAGTTAAACCCGTGTGTGGATTCAGCAGTCTGCAAACACTTTCTCTGCAGAGTCCCAAAACAGGCGTTTTCAGCCCATTACCGGCATATGGAAGAAACGGCAGTAAGCACAGGGAAATATCTGCTTCTAAATCCAAAACGCAGCTATCTAACAGAACGGTTGTCAATGTGTGCACTCAACTTCCAGAGTTAAACCCGTGTGTGGATTCAGCAGTCTGCAAACAATTTCTCTGCAGAGTCCCCAAAACAGGCGTTTTCAGCCCATTACCGGCATATGGAAGAAACAGCAGTAAGCACAGGGAAATATCTGCTTCTAAATCCAAAAAGCAGCTATTCTAACAGAACGGTTGTCAATGTGTGCACTCAACTTCCAGAGGTTAAACCCGTGTGTGGATTCAGCAGTCTGCAACACTTTCTCTGCAGAGTCCCAAAACAGGCGTTTTCAGCCCTTTACCGGCATGTGGAAGAAACAGCAGTAAGCCCCAGGGAAATATCTGCTTCTAAATCCAAAACGCAGCTATCTAACAGAACGGTTGTCAATGTGTGCACTCAACTTCCAGAGTTAAACCCGTGTGTGGATTCAGCAGTCTGCAAACACTTTCTCTGCAGAGTCGCAAAACAGGCGTTTTCAGCCCATTACCGGCATATGGAAGAAACAGCAGTAAGCACAGGGAAATATCTGCTTCTAAATCCAAAACGCAGCTATCTAACAGAACGGTTGTCAATGTGTGCACTCAACTTCCAGAGATAAACCCGTGTGTGGATTCAGCAGTCTGCAAACACTTTCTCTGCAGAGTCCCAAAACAGGCGTTTTCAGCCCATTACCGGCATATGGAAGAAACAGCAGTAAGCACAGGGAAATATCTGCTTCTAAATCCAAAACGCAGCTATCTAACAGAACGGTTGTCAATGTGTGCACTCAACTTCCTGAGTTAAACCGGTGTGTGGATTCAGCAGTCTGCAAACACTTTCTCTGCAGAGTCCCCAAACAGGCGTTTTCAGCCCGATTACCGGCATATGGAGAAACAGGCAGTAAGCACAGGGAAATATCTGCTTCTAAATCCAAAACGCAGCTATCTAACAGAACGGTTGTCAATGTGTGCACTCAACTTCCAGAGTTAAACCCGTGTGTGGATTCAGCAGTCTGCAAACACTTTCTCTGCAGAGTCCCAAAACAGGCGTTTTCAGCCCATTACCGGCATATGGAAGAAACAGCAGTAAGCACAGGGAAATATCTGCTTCTAAATCCAAAACGCAGCTATCTAACAGAACGGTTGTCAATGTGTGCACTCAACTTCCAGAGTTAAACCCGTGTGTGGATTCAGCAGTCTGCAAACACTTTCTCTGCAGAGTCCCAAAACAGGCGTTTTCAGACCATTACCGGCATATGGAAGAAACAGCAGTAAGCCCAGGGAAATATCTGCTTCTAAATCCAAAACGCAGCTATCTAACAGAACGGTTGTCAATGTGTGCACTCAACTTCCAGAGTTAAACCCGTGTGTGGATTCAGCAGTCTGCAAACACTTTCTCTGCAGAGTCCCAAAACAGGCGTTTTCAGCCCATTACCGGCATATGGAAGAAACAGCAGTAAGCACAGGGAAATATCTGCTTCTAAATCCAAAACGCAGCTATCTAACAGAACGGTTGTCAATGTGTGCACTCAACTTCCAGAGTTAAACCCGTGTGTGGATTCAGCAGTCTGCAAACACTTTCTCTGCAGAGTCCCAAACAGGCGTTTTCAGCCCTTTGCCGGCATATGGAAGAAACAGCAGTAAGCACAGGGAAATATCTGCTTCTAAATCCAAAACGCAGCTATCTAACAGAACGGTTGTCAATGTGTGCACTCAACTTCCAGAGTTAAACCCGTGTGTGGATTCAGCAGTCTGCAAACACTTTCTCTGCAGAGTCCCAAAACAGGCGTTTTCAGCCCATTACCGGCATATGGAAGAAACGGCAGTAAGCACAGGGAAAATATCTGCTTCTAAATCCAAAACGCAGCTATCTAACAGAACGGTTGTCAATGTGTGCACTCAACTTCCAGAGTTAAACCCGTGTGTGGATTCAGCAGTCTGCAAACACTTTCTCTGCAGAGTCCCAAAACAGGCGTTTTCAGCCCATTACCGGCATATGGAAGAAACGGCAGTAAGCACAGGGAAATATCTGCTTCTAAATCCAAAACGCAGCTATCTAACAGAACGGTTGTCAATGTGTGCACTCAACTTCCAGAGTTAAACCCGTGTGTGGATTCAGCAGTCTGCAAACACTTTCTCTGCAGAGTCCCAAAACAGGCGTTTTCAGCCCATTACCGGCATATGGAAGAAACAGCAGTAAGCACAGGGAAATATCTGCTTCTAAATCCAAACGCAGCTTATCTAACAGAACGGTTGTCAATGTGTGCACTCAACTTCCAGAGTTAAACCCGTGTGTGGATTCAGCAGTCTGCAAACACTTTCTCTGCAGAGTCCCAAAACAGGCGTTTTCAGCCCATTACCGGCATATGGAAGAAACAGCAGTAAGCACAGGGAAATATCTGCTTCTAAATCCAAAACGCAGCTATCTAACAGAACGGTTGTCAATGTGTGCACTCAACTTCCAGAGTTAAACCCGTGTGTGGATTCAGCAGTCTGCAAACACTTTCTCTGCAGAGTCCCAAAACAGGCGTTTTCAGCCCATTACCGGCATATGGAAGAAACGGCAGTAAGCACAGGGAAATATCTGCTTCTAAATCCAAAACGCAGCTATCTAACAGAACGGTTGTCAATGTGTGCACTCAACTTCCAGAGTTAAACCCGTGTGTGGATTCAGCAGTCTGCAAACACTTTCTCTGCAGAGTCCCAAAACAGGCGTTTTCAGCCCATTACCGGCATATGGAAGAAACGGCAGTAAGCACAGGGAAATATCTGCTTCTAAATCCAAAACGCAGCTATCTAACAGAACGGTTGTCAATGTGTGCCACCTCCCAACTTCCAGAGTTAAACCCGTGTGCAGCAGTCTGCAAACACTTTCTCTGCAGGTCGTCCCAAACAGGCGTTTTCAGCCCATTACCGGCATATGGAAGAAGCAGCAGTAAGCACAGGGAATATCTGCTTCTAAATCCAAAACGCAGCTATCTAACAGAACGGTTGTCAATGTGTGCACTCAACTTCCAGAGTTTAAACCCGTGTGTGGATTCAGCAGTCTGCAAACACTTTCTCTGCAGAGTCCCAAAACAGGCGTTTTCAGCCCATTACCGGCATATGGAAGAAACGGCAGTAAGCACAGGGAAATATCTGCTTCTAAATCCAAAACGCAGCTATCTAACAGAACGGTTGTCAATGTGTGCACTCAACTTCCAGAGTTAAACCCGTGTGTGGATTCAGCAGTCTGCAAACACTTTCTCTGCAGAGTCCCAAAACAGGCGTTTTCAGCCCATTACCGGCATATGGAAGAAACGAGCAGTAAGCACAGGGAAATATCTGCTTCTAAATCCAAAACGCAGCTATCTAACAGAACGGTTGTCAATGTGTGCACTCAACTTCAGAGTTAAACCCGTGTGTGGATTCAGCAGTCTGCAAACACTTTCTCTGCAGAGTCCCAAAACAGGCGTTTTCAGCCCATTACCGGCATATGGAAGAAACAGCAGTAAGCACAGGGAAATATCTGCTTCTAAATCCAAAACGCAGCTATCTAACAGAACGGTTGTCAATGTGTGCACTCAACTTCCAGAGTTAAACCCGTGTGTGGATTCAGCAGTCTGCAAACACTTTCTCTGCAGAGTCCCAAAACAGGCGTTTTCAGCCCATTACCGGCATATGGAAGAAACGGCAGTAAGCACAGGGAAATATCTGCTTCTAAATCCAAACGCAGCTATCTAACAGAACGGTTGTCAATGTGTGCACTCAACTTCCAGAGTTAAACCCGTGTGTGGATTCAGCAGTCTGCAAACCC